>NC_056744.1:45379834-45502334 GCF_019279795.1 Protopterus annectens | reverse complement strand
AGTATCTACACACAAACCCTGTAACACTGGTGCTATACAATGCATACAACACTACTCGCACTCTGTTTGTAGTTCTGGAACCTTATACAAATAAGTAGCTGGCCTGAGTCTGCAAGTCCTCTTGTCAGAGGTATTGCTACTTGCTGTCTGTAACACTGCTGCTCACACACAGGAAGGATGTCCACCATACAGGAAAGATAAAGGGACCATGCCCACATGATGTAGGGATTTATAGTAGTGGGTTGCCATGACAGTGATAATTGGAAGTACTACACAGAATGCTGCATGTAGGGTAGCAAGTTGAGGATGCTGTTTAGTGCAGAGGCCATCACCTGTTCATGTGCATCACCTACAAAATCCATGCAAGTGACAATATCCTTGATCTTGAAGGTGCCTTCCGTGATTATACAGAGGTCATGGAGAGATGGTTGGGTGAGATGGTGGGCCTCACTGACCATGGATTGTCCATGCTAGAGCATGTGGTGGGAGTGGGATGGCCGCGTGGATGTAGGCAAGCAACACCAACATCTGGAGGTCAAGGTGGACGTGTAAGGACATCCCTTTTTGCACACGATCCCTTTTTGCACACGATCCCTTTTTGACACAATCCCTTTTAGTATGCACACGGCAACACAAAGCTATTACTGTCTGACCAACTTACCTTATGTAACTGCGATTGTAATGTTAATGAAAATGCACACAGCACCCTGCTTGTTCACACTTTACTATTGGAAAGGAACTGTTGTTAATTTAAATGGCCTGCTAGAACTAATGTATTTAAAGGAAGTGAAAATGGTTGCTCATACTTATGAAACATGTCTTTCTGAAGAAGTCTTGATAATAAATAAGACGAAAGCGCTAAAGTTCTACAAGAGTTGGTGTGATTTACTATTTTTTGAATGCTTTTATTGTCACAAAGTTCATTTCTTAGTTAAAATTTCTTCTCTTCGTTCAATTTTTTTTGAGTGCGGTTAATTTTACATATATATATATATATATATATATATATATATATATATATATGTATATGTATATATACAGTATATATGTACAGATATATCTATTTATGTCGATATATATGTAGATATCTATAACTATATGTGCATATATATCTATATATCTGTATATGTGTAGACATATATAGATGTTTGTATGTATATATATATCCACACACACACACACACACACACACACACACACATATATATATATATATATATATATATATATCCTAATATGTATACAGATAAGTATATGTCTATATATCTATGTAGATATATGGATATATATATATATATATATATATATATATATATATATATATACATACATACATATATATATATATATATATATATATATATATATATATATACACATATATGTTTATCATATGTCCAGAACATGGAGTGCAGTCCTACCTCAGCACCAATAGTCTCAACCTCTTAGTGCAAGGAGATGTCATGTATGTATTGCAGATATACATGTAGCCTGTTGCTACTGTAACAGGGGTTGTCTTAACAGACAAGTTGTGTGTGGAAGGTCACATTTGCTATTGACATGTACGCCATCGGTTACTGACAGACATCCTAAGGACATCATAGTACAGTACCACTGATAGCACAGTAATGATACTGTGGACTACAGCAGAGATATGACCAATATATGTGGACAGTCTGGCACTCTCTGGTCAATCCAGAAGTATACACAGATCTCCTTAGTGTGAGACATGTGGACCAAGCCTGACGATGTGGATGTTAACAGCCATGTACATGGGTATATCACATAAATACTGGACTACATATGCCCACACAGTTTATGCATTCACACACTTCTGTCTGTCCTGACATATAATAACTGGTGGTGCAGAGTTCACATGGCCACATACTCAGTAGTTAGTGACATACATCTGTACAGAATCCCACTGCTTTGTCAGAAATACACAACAATTATGGTGGGCCGGCAGCGGTACTTCTTGCAAATATCTGGACATAACATCACACTGGGTAATTACACTAAGCTGGTAGACATGTAACAAAGCACTGTGCAAACTACAGGCAGACTGCCACAACACTGGCCTGCATTTTGTATGGGGGAATACACATGTACCTGCAAATATAGCAGGCTCTACTGGCATGTCACAGCACAGAGTAACAGACACCTGTGTGAAAGTGCATACCCACAACCAATGTGAACACAGCCACAGGCACATATAGTATGCAAGCTTAATATTACACTATATGGACTGTCTAATCAACACCATCCTCATATGTGCTATTCACACACTAACCCTATATATACTGGGTCATGACACAGTGTGGTCCAATGTTTCTCTGTGGTATGGGACATGTGTGTGTCTGGCCCTTCAAACATGTGAGCTGATAGGGTACCATACACTGGAGCAGCATGTAACATCAGATAGAACAGGACCAAGAACAATGACATCTACCACAGTCTGTACATAGGCCAAGGTACGTAGTCGCAATACACATACTGTCGACAATCATCGTAAGTGCACGGACCCCACTACTGTACACACAACCACAGAATGCCCAGGTTATGTCCTCAGAAATAACCCCTACTACACATAACATTTCTAGCAGTCTGATATCTGCCTGGCTTCTTATCAGGTATGATGTCAATAAATAATGGTGTGCAGAACATATGCACCTCTTACTGCATGACATATGTACAAAGGTTGAGGGACTTGTGGCTGGAGCAGCAAACACTGTGCCAATATCGACATGTTGCTGTGATACCCTCATACATTTACTGTTGGGACAGAGTTTGTTGTGACATATGTCCTATGAGGGATATGAAGTCAGTAACTCTCATGGCTGTCACCATGTACTGACTACAATCCTCAGACTATGCTTCTGCAGTGCTTAGATAGGTGATCTGTGAGTAACACAAGACACATAAGACTCCAAACACTGCCCAGTCTGCAGATAACCCTACAAGTGGGAGTTTCCTCAAACACAACACTGTCATTACAGGTATTAAATCATGTAGACCAGCTATGTCCACACAAAACCTGTTAAATCAACATTACTTCAAATGCAGAAGAGCAACACTTACATTCTGTAGTCATGTCTGGAACATCCCCCTCCTGTTTGTTGGCCTGTCTCTACAGTGTCTGTTGTTAGAGGTATATCCCACTACCATCTGTGATGCTGTTTGCCAAACAATGCATGAGGTCCTGCTCACAGTGAATGAAAAGGCCCAACACCCACATGATGTTCCTAGGTATAGAACTGTGTTTCCATGAAATTGGCTATGGGAATGTTACCACAGCTGTTCCACATGCAATCAGCTAGTGGGGGACTGCAATTCATGCAGAGGCCATCAGCTGATCATGAGCATCACTTACAAAACACAAGCTGCTGCCTAAGCAAAGCAGGTATACTTCTCCACATCCACCAGAGAGGGAGTGAGAGACAGACAGACAGAGACAAAGTAAGACAGGGAGGGGGTGGGAGAGTAAAACCTAAGCATGTTTGTGTCACTCACTTACCAGTATGAGGTTTCAACCCCCTGCCTGATTATATATTGCTATCACATGTCTATGCAGTTATTGCATGCACTACAGTACTTACATGTTGGGGAGATGTCCAAAGGTATATTTGATGGTGAGTGACATCTGCAACAGTGATAAAGGAGGGATAAAGTAGGTGTAGTACATGTGCCTGTCCACATGAACAGGTGTCAATGTCGACACAGCCACACTCTCTCAGGGACTCACACACATTATCACAGTTGGCAGGGTGAGGATTAGACTTCCTAACTAGCTAGTTTGCCACAATACAGTAATACACAGGTATCACATGCACCACAGGGGTTATCAGGATTTTTTATGGGCAAAGGGTATGTGAAGGTGTCTGAAATCAGAAGGCATGCTTCAGTAGGCCAATGGGAGGTGTAGTGAGTGGAATGGTATTAAATCATACTCCACACACACACACACAGACACAGGTTGCCAGTACTGATATGCATTGCTTCACAGGTATGTAGTGGTTGACTGTGCCAGAAGGCTGTACAAGGCTAGGTAAAGGTATACCTTGGCATCAGGCCACATGAAAATAGTCTGCAGTGTGGCTCAGGGTTGTAGTATCTGGATTGTCCCACACAGTTGGGTATTGTATTCACCATCCAGTCATCTGAGTTACTATTGTGGGTGGCCAGTGCTGTGCAATGCTTGCCATGCATGTCTTCTATAGTCCATAACATGGACAGTGTCTGGGTTGTGCACATGTCCCACATGCATGTTTTGTGACGTGTGGAAGTTTACCTGAGATGTTTGAGGCATGTTGTGTCCACAGATTTTTATCATCAGATGTGCCATTCCTGACCTCATGTGGTGCAAATTGGCAATTGACACCAGGTTGACCCTGCACCTACACTGACAGCATGATACAGGCATTCTCTGGTGTCAGTGGCATCTGTTTATACAGGGCATGTGTACAAGGCATGGTATGTCCTTTGTGGGTTACTAGCACTACAGTTGTTGAAGGAGTCCAGTGGGGAACATAGTGAAGGAGCACTGTATGCAATTATGTGCCTATTGTAGTGATGGGACAGGGTGCCATGCCCTCTGTAGTCCACTGCACTCACATCATGGTTACAATCTCTGAGCAATATGCAGGGAACTACCAACATAGTGGTTGTTGCCTAGCCGAGTGTGTTTGTGTATGAGACATGGGTTGAGAGTGTTCTCTGGGTAATACAAGGGTTGCTTAAATTGTTCACTATGCCTTGATATCGCATGTAGGGGTATGGATTGTCAACCCTAGCCTCTCTGCTGTTTGACATCTGTTATCCTTGTAAGGTGGACATTGTGACATATAATAGGCCTGCCATATAAGAAATTTGCAAAACCTGCTCCACAATGTGTCCAGTTGTTACACATTCACAGCCACCTCCACACAGGATGCAAATGACAAACACACACACACCAAGTCTCACAGTTGGCAAGTCTGGGATTGGAGCTCCTACCTCACTAGTACATCACACTACAGCATTACGCAGTTATAGCATGCACCATGGAGATTACTGGGCTACTCTTTCCCCAAAGATGTATTTAAAAGTGAATGACATCAGCAACCTTGCCAAGGCTGGGCAATGGAAAGTGTAGTTCATAGGTTCATAGGGTCATACGTTGATACTAGGTTATCAGCCCATAGGGCCTATACATGCCTAGACATGACAATTCCCTGTTTATGACTTCCCACAATATTTACTTCCCTGCATCCCTGTTTAGCAGGGCAGCTGACATGATCCCTGGGGTAAATGTCCTATCTCCCATCCGATCGTCCAGGTTCCTTTTGAAGGGGGCCAAAGAGGCACTCTGCTTGACATGTATGGGCAGTCTATTCCAAAGGCTGGGGAGTCTCTGGGTCTGGAACACATCCCTCCTGCATGTATTGTTCATTGTGATGACAGGAGTTGGATCCCTGGAGCATGTGGCTGTGAGGGTTTGGAATTCGCTAAGTGTAGCATGTCCAACAGCTGTGGGTTTGACATGGCATGGTATGTTAAGCAGAGATCGCCTCTGAGAACACAATACATGACAGAGTATAGCTGGATGATTTTCAGATGGTCAGCATAGAGCATCTGGTTTAGGCCTGTGGTCATTTTGTGAGGTATATCTGCAGCTTCTCTACTTGTTGCAGATGTCTTGTGAAGTACATACGTAATGGGCCATTGTTGTCTGTACTTGGTCTACTGAGAGATGACTTCAGTGGGACAATGGCCTCCATTTCCTTGATGTAAAGCCCTTAGTGGGAGGAGTGGCACATAGGTGGGTTTCCTGACTGTTGTGGCGATGTGGTTATCAAAGGTGAGACCACTGTCCACCTGGGTCCCTATGTTTGTTATCACATTTTAGGTGTTTAGTGTACTGCCACCTATGTGGTACTTCACAGGTACATGTCCCTTCCCAATGGGGATAACTATATATTTCTTGGCATTGATCTTGAGGCCATGGCTCAGGCACCAAGCATGTCTTTCTGTAAAGCCCTTCTGTAGAATATCCACATCATGTGGGGTTTCAGTGTTGGCTCCCAGTGTGCAGTCATCTGCAACCTTTGTTTGCCAGTGTCCCTTACTGTTGGACTGTACTTCAGAGCAGTAGATGCCAAACAAGGACGGTGCCAGGACTGAATCCTAAGGTACTCCAACTGTGACTTGCCTGGGGCTCGGGTTGGTGTCACCTACATTTACAGTGTGGGTTCTGTCAGTACAGCAGTTGGCAGCCCATCGGGTGACGTTGGGATTAATGGCCAGCTTAATACATTTACCTATGATTCCAGACTGGGGGATGGTGTCCAAGGGCTTGGTGAGGTCCAGATAGGCCGTGTGAACCACCTTACCCTCATCCACGGCTCTAGAGATGGATTCACAGTTGTCATTCAGGTTGAGGTGACATGATCGACCCTTCACAAACCCAACCTGGTTAGGGTCCAGTGTTTGCAGGTTGCGAATGCCTTTGTTTTAATTTCCGTGATAATACATTCCATGGCCTTGCAGATCAGGTACACCATACTGCTGGGATGTAGTACCCAGGATCCAAGGTGGATCTCCCCTTGTGGACTGGGATAATTGTAGCTGTGTGCCACACAATGGGCATGAAGCCTGAGGTGTGGCTATGATTAGACATGGCATGTAGGTGAGGTGCCAGTTCATTTTTTAGCTCATGTAATACACAGCCTGGGATATTGGCTGGTCCCATGGCTGCTGTTGTCATAGCTCTGTAGAGTGTGTTTTTTTAACTATGTGGCCATTATTACCAAAATATGGCAATCTAGCCATGTTGAGATGGGACTTTTGGGGGTTGGGGGGTGCAGTTGGCACTGACTCAATCTGCCAGGATATTGGCAATGTCCCTGGGAGCATTAAATTTAATACCATCCTATTGTAGCTCACAGCAGTTCTGAGCATTGCCATTTAGGTTCCTCACATAGCTATGGAATGGCTTGCAGTTGTCTTTGGCATCTTTGGCTATATTATGTTCGTAACTAGCTTTGGTGGATGTTATAAGGGATCTCTGCCTCTTACTGTAGCTGGTAAGGGAGTATTTTGCATCCTGGAAGTTCCCCCATTTCTGCAACAGTTTCCTCCTTTTGTTGTACAGTATGTTTATGGCAGGGGGCTACCACATTGGCTTCCTTTTCTTGGTGGGGAGCATCTTGGTTCAATACTGGATGGCACAATTCATGCACAAGTGGATGTGCTAGTAGAGTGCCTTCATCTATGATTCAGCAATCATCCTTTCAGTTCCCATCTGCATGGGTGTCATGATGTTAGTCTCGTCTGACAGGTGTAGCATGAAATTGGCTTTGGAGATGTGTGTTACAGAGGTTTCCTTACTGGGGTGTTGGGGAGGGATGTTGATGTTAAGGGTGATTGGCTCATGGGCATACCTGACCACCAATGGGGTCACCATAGGTGTGGTGCATTGATTTCCCATGTTGGTAATGACCAGGTCTAGGATATTTGAGCCCCTGGTGGGATTATGGATTATTTGATCCAGGACATTGAGAATTATGACTTCCAAGAACCATTCGGTACACATGTTGGTACACAAGTATTTTTCCCAGTTAATGGCAGGGTAGTGTAACTTACCCAGTATTAGGGTGTTTGCTTGTATCATAATATTTCACAGTATGTTTCAGAGGCTGCAGTGGGTATCATGGAGCATGGTGGGGGATCTGTAGCAAGTTATACAATTTGGAATGCAGTCTGACCTACTGTTAGTTGCACTCAGGGGTATTTTAGACACATTCTGTTGGGCATATCCTTGGTGAATATGGACACTCCTCCACCTTTATTGTTTGGTCCTGGTTTGGTGGCCAACATGTGTGGTGAGAGCTGCACCTGGTATTGCAGGGGTGCTCTCTGGAGGCTTGGATCAGATCTCTGTTACTGCACAGTTATCAATGTTCTCCATTTGTAGGTGTGCGTAGTGACTGTGAATGGCCAAAAAAAATTGATCCCTACACACACAGTTTTCATGTTTGGGAATAGAACTCCTACCTAACTAATATATCACTCTACAGTATTATGTAGTTATAGGATGCACCACAGAGATGAGTTGGCTACTCTAACCCCAAAGGTATATTTCAAAGTGAATGACATCAGCAGGCTTGCCAAAGAAGGGCAATGGAGGTTGTAGTGACTGTGAATGGCCTCAAAAGCATTTCTCCCTACAAAACAAACAAACAAACACACAGACATCAACACTTGACATGTCTGGGAACAGAACTCCTACCTAGCTAGTTAATCACACTACAGCATTATGCAGTTTATAGGACATGCCACAGAGATTACTGGGCTGCTCTTTCCCCAAAGGTGTATTTCAAAGTGAATGACATCAGCAGCCCTGCCAAAGTAGGGCATTTGAAATTGTAGTGAGTGTGAATGGCCTAAAAAGCATTGATTCTTACAAAAATAAACACACAGCTTCCACATCTGGGAGTAGCACTAATACATCACACTACAGCATTAAACAGTTATAGGACACGCCATGAAGATTATTGGGTTACTCCTTCCCCAAAGGTGTATTTCAAAGTGAATGACATCAGCAGCCCTGCCAAAGTAGACTATTTGAAATTGTAGTGAGTGTGACTGGCCTAAAAAGGCATTGACCCCTACACAGACAAACACACACACACTTGCCAGGTCTGGGATTAGAACTCCTACTTAACTAGTACATCACACTACAGCATTACGCATTTATAGGACATTCCACAGAGATTACTGGGCTACCCTTTTCCCAAAGGTGTATTTCAAGGTGAAGACATCAGTAGGCTTGCCATAGTAGTAGAATGGAGAGTACAGTGTGTTTGAATGGGCAATAACCCATTCATCTAGAGGCAGACACACAACACTCAGTCACACACAGGTTTATATTCCACAGGTACATGTATACAACTGTTAAATGACTACTGACTTGTACAGCCGTGGTACACAGTTAGCACAAGCATCACAGACACTATAGTGCTGAGGGATACCAGAAGCAAATGTCTGCGGTGATTGACATTTGCACATCATGTGGTTTTAGCCAATTGGATGTGAGCTGGGTTGGACAGGCCTCATGATCGGAGGCTCTTTGTCACTGTCAATCTCTTCCACACATCTATGTATGTGTATTTTTGGCCTATTATAGTGTCTTGTCCTTGGATATATGTGTGTATTCCTATCCGATGTGTGTGCAAAGCATGACTGATGTGTACTGAGGAGCGCATGCACTAACATCTGCAACTGTCAGATATGTATGGTCCACTGTTTTTGCCAGACATGGGCTTCAAAATGCGTGAGCATGCCCAGTATGACCTTTCAGTATTTTGTTGTCTGACATGGCCTTCATTTCTCTGTGTGGGAGCATGCCCATTATGAACTTCTGTACTGAATGTGTGAATCCATTCCAGGTAGATTGTACTCCAGTGCAGACTTTTGTGTTCTACACCTACAGCTAGCAAACTGTTTCTGCAGGATATCTGTAGATAGTTTGACAATATGGGGTCAAAATGGGGAAAGGATAATGGGTTACTGTAGGTAATTGTGTCTGTGCTGCTTCTGCTACATAGTCCTGGTGTTAGCAGAGATATTCAGATTTATTGTTATACACTGTGATGTTTTATGTCATCAAGTACTGTCTGGTATACATATTTGCTTGCAGTGATGCCCTGGGGAACACAGAGTGAATGCAGCTGTGTCCAGTATTGTGGTCAGCAGCCAACATATTCTTGCACAATAGTGCCATTCTGGAGGGGAAGCTGCAGACACTTACTACTGGGTCTGTGAAAATGGTTCAGCACCTTGGTACAGTGGTGGCAGAGGATCCCATGCTTGTACATCCATCAATGTGACAGTATGACCATATCCTGCTGTGGCCAAACCTCACAGCTGTACAGATTCACACAGGTTACCCAGAGGCAGGGGTCATAATTCTGGACATTACCCCTTCACATTGTGTTTTATGAGCAGGTTTGTAGCCACCCATTCTTGTGTTTGCAGCCAGGGATAGTATGTACACACGGCTGTTTCGGACTTCACACACTAAATGCCGCCCATGCTCCCATCCCCCTCCTCTATTATTCTATCCTCTTCCATACATTATGCAAACATTATCTGATATGTTCCCTATAGTTATCACCTCATCCCAGAAGTAATTTGGTATTGGTCCACAGTTCATGCAGTAGGACATGGTGGGCATGTTACTGTGATTTGTTCACATGGCCTTGCATTTGGGTTCTGTGGACTGTGTTATGTTGTTATTTGGGAGTCCATGACATAGCATACATTGGCAGTATGGGTGAGAAACAGGCCTTTGGCAGAGTACTGTAGGCCATTTGGTAGTGATGCAGGCCAGCTGTAGCAGGCCGTGGCATTCTGTCACTCCTACAGCCCCAGAGTGCAATACACTATATTCCCCTGGGGTGACAGGGTAGGTGTGCAAGGTATTCATGCCAGATTCCTATTAGATGACCGTAGATGCATTCTTTCGAATGCATCTTAGTTGAACTTGAAAAGACGAAAAGGCAAAATGACGAAGTGGCATATCAGCGAATTCTTTCCCTGGGAAAGAAATCACTTGGCTGCGTCCATTACTTTGACGTTTTCGTCACTGTGGTGCAATCTCGGATTTTGTATATTTAAGTATGAGGGTGTTGGGGGCACAGTCCCCTATGTCAGAGGGTGTTGGGGACAAAGCCCCCCACTTTATGTTATGTTTTAAGTGTTTTATTTATTTATTTATTTTTTGGAACAGCGATTTTTTTCCCTTGGAAAAAAATCGCTGTTCTAAGAGTTCAAGTTTGTAAGCTTTATCTTACATGGGGTCGATAAATCATCATTCGCTTTTCTAAGTGTTCAATGATTTAATATAGACCCTTCGTGCCAATACATTCTGTCATTATTGATCCAGTGGTGTGGATGCTGGCAGGGTGCTGCTTACAGCTAGGGACACACCTGCATGGGACACCTGTTCTGCATGCTGCACTCTTTTGCTATTGCCTTACACAGGTGGGGATCATATTATACTCATTCCCAACACCAAGGCTAAGACCAGAGAGGTACCTGTGGGCGGTGGTGGGGTGAGCTGGGTGCATGTGTGCTATGGACACTACTTGCATCTGACTCACAAATATGCATGGGGCATTCCACTTATGCTGGCTTGTGCAGGGACATCAGCTGTTTCTCAGTACTTCATTCCTATGACCTTTGTGATCTGCCACTGTTTGGCCATGCCCTTCTTTCAGATGGTGACACAAATTATTTCCAAACATTTATTTTATTTATTTAGTTTATTTATTTTACATTTGTTTACTGGGATGGTCCGACTGGATATATGTCCATTTTCAGCTGAGGCCCTGGGAGAAAAGCTCCAAGTTAGTAGATTACATACATTAGTAACATTTACAAATTAACATAGTTTACAGTCTTCAGTAAGGTTACAAACATTTATAGAACATGGTAGATAACTGAGAGTTTCACACAGGGTTTACACAGATAAGAACTTTATCCCATAACAAGCTCTAGATATGCCACAAAGCAACGTCATATACATTTTAGAGTCAAATGACAGATTTAATTAGGCAAGATATCCAATACCAGGGAATAGGTGTTAGTCAGGTTTTGAACAGGGACATTGCCAGTGCATTTGAAAGTGTAGTTTGAGGCTTTTTTTGAACTGGGTTAGAGAGGGCTGGAGAGTAAGTTCAGCAGGTAGAGAGTTCCAAGTTGTGCCTACAGAGTTGGCAACTAGAGAGTCACCAGCCACATTTATGCCTTTTGAAGGCTGTTTGAACCAACAGTTTGTCAGCAGAGTGCAGTGACCTCAGGTTGCTGTAGGGATTAATGGTCATATTTAATGCTGGTGTCTTATTGGGGTGGTTTAGAACTTTGTGGGCTATTATAAGTCAGTTGTATTGGAGAAGACTAGTCCATTCAAGCCAACCTAGTTGAGTTACGTTGATACAGTGGTGGGTCCTAAAGGTTGTACCTGTAGCAAATCTAGCAATATGGTTGTAACAGCTTGCACGTTTGCTAAGAGTGGTTTTATTCAAGTTAGTGAAAAGGGGCGAGGCATAGAGAAGGGTAGACAGTAAGTGGGAGTGAGCGATAGAAGTTCTTGCAAATTGAGTGAGGAAAGGTTTGATCCTATAGAGGGAGCCCAGTTTTTTGTTGACAGTTTTGATGGTTTGATTGACATGGGTATCATATTTTAGGGTATTGTCCACTGTGACCTCTAGGAGTTTGGTGTGAACATCTGGGATATAAGTGTGCCATTACTGGATCTTATGGTAAAGAATGGTGAAGAGGACTTACAGGTAGGGGAAAAAATTGCAGCTTAGTTTTGTTGGGTTTAAAATAAGCTGATGGTTTGCAAACCTTTTTTCAGCATCATTGAAAGTATTCTGGGTTAGAGTCATCAGCTCGGTTTAGGAGGAGGCTGCACAGATTAAAGTGGAGTCATCCACATATTGGATGCAAGTGGCCTTGGGATTGATTGTGGATAGGTCATTGATAAAGACTGAGAAGAAAAGTGGTCCTAGTATGGAACCTTGGGAGACTCCTAGTGTGATGGGTAGATGAGTGGATACTATATTCTGCCATAATACTGCTTGTTGTCTGTGAGACAGATAAGACTGGATCCATTTAATCGCACAATTATTTAGTGACAGTTTCTTCAGGGTATGGATAAGTAGTTGGTGGTTGACCATATCAAAGGCCTTAGAGAGATCTAGGAAGAGAACTGAGGCAAGTTTGTTATTGTTTTGGTTGAGGTTAATGGAGTTAGAGAAGGATAGGAGGGCTAAGGTGGTGCTATGGTTTGGCCTAAAGTCATGCTGAGAGTTGGCCAGTAGTTTATTCTGGGTGAGATAGTGCATTAATTGGTTATGGACGCATTTTTCCACTATTTTGGCCACTGGTGATGGTATGGCTATTGGTCTGTAGTTTGAGAGGTCTAAAGAGTTCCCTCCTTTATGGAGAGGAATAACATGGAAAACCTTCCAGAGAGAGGGGATGGTGGCTTCGGACAAGGTTCGGTTTATAATAATAGAAATAGGGTATGCAATGGCATCTGCCACTTTCTGTAGATATTCTGGTGGGAGGAGATCAGCTGCTAGGGTAGTGGGTTTTAGTTTGTTTATTAGAGATCTGATGGTTGATGTAGATACAGGCTGGAATTAAAGGAGAGTGGGGTAGGGGTTGAGGAGGAATCCAGATTGGGGCCATTGGGAGCCAGTTGGCTAGCTAGTGATTGGATGGTCTTAGTGAAGAAACTGTTAAAGACATTTACTTTGGCTTACTGTTGAAATGTGTTTTGCAGGGAAGCATTGTGTTTGGCACTTGTGAGAATTTGGTCCTGTCATCGGCAGTACTGGGCAATGGCCACCAGGACAAACCTCACCATGCATACATACTGACCACTCTCACACAATATACAACACACACCAATCTAACACACACAGACCTGCATATTGTACACATGCTACAATCTATCCTGCTACCTTGGCCAGCTCAGGTGATCTGTGCTCCACTGTTATTATACCTACACATACATGTTACTACATTTCTACATAGGATTGGGGGGGGGGGGCACACCTGACTGTTACTACATTTCTACATAGGATGGGGGGGCACAACTGACTGTTACTACATTTCTACATAGGATTGGGGAGGGCACATCTGACTGTTACTACATTTCTACATAGAATTGGGGGGGCACACCTGACACTTGTACACATTTGCTATGACTGTACTGGTATTTCAGGTACTCCATTTCATTCTGTATTCTAACCTATCATGCTGTCTAGACACATATCAGTGTACTACAGGTCTTAGGTTTGATTGACCTACATTTCAGTTTCTGACTTCTTACCCTTCAAAACTAACATCCCACTGCCTGTCTGTGTAGGTCTGTGGGGGTGTTCTCCATAGCCATCAATCAGAGGCCTTAGCACAGCCTTTGTTTGTGTTTGTCTACACCTGTCCTGCTGGCTGAGACTGCTGTCGGGTATGTGAGCCTCCCTGACTGGCATGTGTGTGTCCTATGGACACACATGTGGCCCAGCACATTTCCTGCAGTGAGTTCTGTCACCTTGTCTAGTACTGGCTGCTTTGGTGACACCAGTATTTATTACAGATCTCATGCTGCCACTGTAGGTGTCTACTACCTGCTGGCATCCCATTCAGCCACCCAATTCCCTTGCATGCTCACATCCATACCATGGATACAAGTAACAATACATACTACTCCATTCAGCAATTGGTAGGAGGAGTGACTTACCTTGTGGCTGTGCCAGTATTGAGGATGGTGCTGGAGAGTTGACTTTGCCGGATGCACATAGTACACTCCCTATACATGGTTAAACACAGGTAGTGTCATGTTTGGCATCCCTTTTACTGTATGTGCGAGTCAGAGAGAGGTGTCATTCCCTGGATCCTTTCTGTGTCAGTGTATGTGCTATGCGTTGCGCCTTTGCCAAGGCCTGGGCATACTGGGCACTCCTCCTTCTGCCTACTGGAGCAGGCTTAGGTTGTTCCTCCTCTGATTCACTCTGTGCCTGTGCAGTCCTTGGCAATAGTGGGGGCTGTGTGGCCCTGCCCCATGCTATTTCTGCTGCAGCTGTTTCTGCAGGATCATATTGTGTAGCATGGGATATACAATGACAATTTCGGTACATGAAGCTGGTGAGTACTGCAAGGCTGCACCGGATGTGCCCAGGCACCGGAACCGTGACTTGAGCATCCCAAACACATGCTCTATTATGATTCTGGTCTGTGTGTGTGCCTCATTATGGAGCTCTTGTTCGGATATGTGTGTATTTCTGATGGGTCTCATCAGCCACGGCTCCAGTGCATAACCAGCATTCCCCACTAGGTGACCGTAAGGGATATCCCCATTGGCAAATCTGTGGTACAGCTGCATCAGATGCCAGATGTGGGAGTCGTGATAGCTTCCGGGGCAGCCAGCACAAACATTCATTATAATGCCCTGGGTATCGCACACAACCTGGCAGTTGATGGAGGGGGAAGCCCTTGCAGTTGATGTGGTGCTTTGATGCATATGTATGTTCAGTCTATAACACCCACTACCTCAGGGTATTCTGCTATTTGGTGGAAGAGACACATATTGCTGGCCAACGCCTCATGGGTGTTGAGGAAATATATATGCTCACCAGCATGTGCTGACATGGCATCCAAGAACTGGTGGAGTACCCTGGATGCTGATGCCTGTGAGATCCCCATGATATCCCCAGTTGGCCTTTGGAAGGTACCTGTGGTTAGTATTCTTAGGCCTACACATACCTTGGTATCCACTGGGATGGGTTCCCCTCTGTTAGTTCTGTGTGTGAGGTGTGGCTGGCACACCTCAACAATTTGCTGTAGGAGGTCCCTGTCCACCCTATAGCGCTCCACTATCTCCAGCTCATGTAGTCCCTGGTAGGTTACCCTGGGTCTGTACACTCTTTTCCTTCTCCCCACTGTGGGTTGGTTGACAGCATTCTCATCCTCACCACCTTCAGCCTCTTCCACATGTTGATGTATGATAGCTGCTGCAGCCCCTATCATTTTGTTGCTTTTGTTTGGTAAAATTTCCCTGCTTGTGTACACTGGTGATGTAGAGTATGTGGGAAAAAACAGAGGGTAAGGTGTTTGCATAGTTTATAGTGGTGTGCTGGGCTGGGCTGGTCTGCTGCCTGTGTAACTGGCTGATGCTGATACATTTCACCTGCCAGCCATGCTAGTTCTCTTTGATTGCCTTCCTACTGCTGTTTTCCCTTCCCATTGCCTTCCTGTTTAAGCCCAGGGGTGTGCCGCACAAACACAGTGCTCAGATGTTCACAGAGCTGCTATTTCCTGGTTTACCTTTTTTTTTACACCCGCTTAGGCAATATAAAGAGTGCTAGGCAGCCTCAGACACACCCCCTTACTTAGCTTTGCTAAGCTAAGGGCAAACCCGAGCCACACAGCTCCAGTAAGCTTACAGTATGCCTGACACACACCCCTATGATATCAGCTAACTCTTAGGCTTGCACCATGGTATTCCTGCACTTACACAGTTGGGTGCTGGCTAGCAATGAGAGGAAATCTGGGATTCAGTATCATTCCCCTCATTTGCATAGGATTGCCTGCTAATGCATAATTACAAGTCCCACACTGAGCCTTCCCCCTTAGCAACCACTATTCACTGGCCATGTTGTCTTCTGCCTGCCATTGAGTATAATTGCAAAATAGTGATTTTGGATACAATGCTTATCTCAGGTTTTTTTTTTTTTATTTTCGGCCCAATCCCATTTGCCCACTGCTGCCCTACGCTTAAACAGCCGAAATCAGCTAAAAAAAAATAAAAGTTATTTTTTTTTATTTTGACAACTGTTTTCCATGCCAATGGCCATATATTTGGCCATTGCCATGCTTTACACATACTATACACCCTTTATTTGGAGCTGTCATGGCTCCATTTTGTAGTTTGCTGAAATGTACTTGGTTACTAACCGAGAACATTTCTGCACACTATGCTAGTCCTGCACGGCTGGCTCACAGCTTCCTGGATTGCAAATTCACCTCATTTGCATGGTTTTCACCTGGAAATGGGGTAATTTGAATAAAGGAGCTGTGTCCATGCAGGAATAGTGCATGAGTGCTCATGCATGTCCCTGGAGCTTATTCCTGGATCGCACTGCGGCCATATTGCCTCCAGCAACTCCTGCACTATTCCTGCACGCCGTGCAGAGTTTGCTGAATCTGGAGAATAATCCTATCAGTTCATATGACATTTTTCTTTTAGATAAAAAGGAGTTCAGTGGGAGATTTACAATAACATTTCAGCTGTACTAGACTAATATTTAATCTCTGCTATGAATGGAAAGCCATTGAAAGTCCTTTATCAGATCACAATACTGAGTGTGTATGGTCAGCCAATACTAAAAAGTCACATATCTTCTTCTCTATTGCTTGCAACTTTTACATATTTTTTAGTTTTGTGAAGTGCAAGAAATGAAAGAACATATTCAATCATTGATAAAACAACATTCTGGAAAGGGAGCATTGTGCACTTGGGGAAAGAAGATGGGAAAATGTTAATAGAAAGAGTTTTTATTTGTTTATTATGACATCTGTGTGTAGAGCAAATGATATTTGGATGCTAAGATATTTCTGCTGAGTTACAGTAGGAATTGGAATATTGAGGTTATCTTTTTCTATAATAGAAGCAACATTTTTAAGCTTTTACAATTTTATCTTAGACTACTGCTAGGTCTGTGTTAAACACAGCAGACACATTTTGAAAAAATATAGTTAAATACCTCAGGGGATAACTTTTACAGAACAACCACTGAATTTCATGCAAACCCATTATCAGTGAATGCTGCAAATGTTAACTGATACCTTTATAAAAGTCCTACCATCTGATAAACACATCAACTTCTCAGAAGTAAATTACCTTTCAAGAAATGTACTAAATTTAACAACAAATAAAGTCCTATTTAGCAAACAGTAATGCACTGCCCCTAAATAAATATTGATTTTGGTTGGCAATGTCATTTGCCTGCGAATAACCATTCTTCTTCTTGCACAGCTTCAGCAGTTCATTAATATTCTGATCTGCTGTTTTGTAACAGGTTAATTACACTGTTAAAACTGCTGAAATATTTGGAAAAACTGCACAATATTTCTCCATCTAGATGCATAATCAGGTTTGAAAATGTGGAAGCTCTACTAGAATAACTTCAGTTCTCAAGCCTGACATGGATTTCCTCTCTGAGTCACTATCAAATTAGGTTTTCTAATACAAGTATTAGAGTTAGTAAAAACTGTGCATCTGGTTGTTGTATTCAAATTGAACGTTTCCATTTATAAAGCACATTTGCAGTCCTTTTAATTTATTTCTAAATAGTGCAATTGATAAAATAGTATTGAATCTTGTGTTTTAGCAGTTACTTTGGACATGCATTCATGTGGTTGTTCTAAACCTTTCATTCCCTCTCTGGCATTTTGAATATTCATTAACTGGTGCACTGATCATGGAACTATCAGCCCATAATTCTTTTTCGTTTTGTGATGTCATATTGAGTCTTGAGCAGCACTAGGAGAACTAGTGGCCCAGGCTGATGATGTCAGCATGAGGACTGTACTACATCTCATTCATGTGATTGTGCTGCTCACTGCTGGATATGTCATCAGAAGTAACTCTGACAATACTGAACTCTGAGTCAGTAGGTGTAAGTTCAATACCTCCATCTACTAAGTATTCAAAATGTTAGCACAGGTATGATTTACAGGGACCATATAATGTTTAAAGTGTCATAAAATAAAATCAAGGTTACAGACACTACATAATACCTAATATATAACTGCTGACATAAAAAAGAACATTATGGAATGACTTCTATTCTTTTTGATTGGTTTAGTAATCTGACATACTTTGTGATACTTTAAGATCATTAGTTTTTCTGCTCTATTTTGAACTTATTTAAAGATGTCTATCAGCAGATTTTATACCTCATCCCATTCTCTCGCAGAACTAAAATTCTGTTCTGTCATTATGTAATTCATGACACCTTTTATCCGCAGCTTGTGTGAACTTAGAGTATGTTGACAGAAATTACTGTTGGATCCCTATCATCAGAACATCATTTTCAAAGAATATTAGGTATATTTGCCATCACATCCTTCAGAACTAAAATCCAGGAACTGCAATTATTTATACCTGCCATTGCAACCTAATCTCATTCCCCAGGATTCAGCAAACTTCCATGCAAGAATAACTTATTCTTGAATGGAAGGGACTGTTCCTTGGCAGCACAGCAGTGCACACGAGAATGCTGGGAATTGCACTCTAAATCCAACAACCCACAAAAGAGCCAGTAAATAGTAAACGTAGTTCAGAAATTTTGTTAAATTTTCCTAAACTTTAATTGTATTAATTAGGTGTTGCCCTATCAAATGTAGGACTGGGTTCTTGTGAACATGTTTTCAGTTCTATTTAAACAGCAGTTGAGAGAAATTGTTTGTCTGAAGAAGTGCCACTATTTAGAGGGACGAAAAGCACTTCATGTTAAATACACTATTATTTGTTTTTATTACTTCTGGAACTATGTTTATTATTTACTGGCTCTTTTGTGGGTTGTTGTATACAGAGTGCAATTCCCAGCATTCTTGTGTGAATTTCCTAGTTTGTATTTGTCTTTGGAGTTTCAGCACAGCAGTGCACCATGCATATTTATGAATGCACACTGCCATGCCCTAAAATGGATACCATTCTGTGCCTGAGCGTGGGGGGGGGGGTGTCTGAGAGCAGTGCTCTCACTATACACATGCTCCCTGCACTCCATAATTGCTGTATGGCAATGTAAAAGTAGGGAGAGTGTCCTCAGACACCATTACTTCTCAACCTGACAAGAAATCTGGACAAAGCCATATTAAACAAGTGACAAATGTGAGATATTGCTCTAAGAAACTTTTAAAGTTGATAGAATGACAGGCTTCGCATTAGCATGATGTCCCCAAAGGGTATGTAGTGTAAAACTCAAATGTCTATCATTATTTACTAACTGCAGTCTTTAATGCTTTGCCACTAATCTGCTAGAAAGCCACAATTATATGAAAAATGGACCAAAAATATAATACAAAAATCTAGACATCCTGTGAAAATCTGTACAGTTGATAGGTATGACAGACACTGTTAGTGTCTGTGGAGCATACTTCTCAAATTCAAAGCCTGTCATGTCATCACCGTTTGAAAAACACACCCTCCACAGATAATGTTTAGAAAATAAAACACAACAGTTTAATTTGTTTTTTCAGTCCGCAATAAAGTTTAAGCGTAGTTGAGCGGGTGTGCACATCGCACAGCTCTGCTCAGCCTTGCTTATACATCACAAGGAGCCAAATAGGAATATCCCTCAAAAACAAGAATGTGGAAATAGCAAAGTAGTTAGAGTATTCACTTTGCAAGAAGTCATTCATGGTTTGGTCCCCACTGAAACAAATTTGCATTTTACATGTGAAAGCAGTACATATTTTTTTTTAATAATTAGGTAGCAAATAACATATATTTGTAAACCAGAGTAGTGTAGTAGGTCCAAATGTGAGGTGTCAGTGTAATAAAGTTGTGAAACCCCCATATAAACACAAGTGCCCCATACAGTATAGTCACACAAGAATAGATGTAATGAAAGCATATAGCGGGATATCAGGGAAGGTAAACAAAATTATAATATGTCAGGAATGATGAATCAATCACATACAGCTGATAGTCTATAAAATAAAACTTAAGCAATGCTAAGCATTGCACAGCTATGCTTACCGGGTGTAAGTATTGCTTAAATATGAATGCCAAGTAATGAGTAGCCCAGCTAAGTGGGTTTGCCCATTGGTAAGCAGTGCTGAACCTGCCCTTTTAAGCACTGCCAACCTTAGCTAAGCAGGTTTCCACATAGCTTAGCTTAGCTCAGCATATTCAAAACCATCCAATCAAAGCAAAATGTGGGAAATTGGCCATATTTAAATTTCAGAGGCAGGAATACAGCCCATAACCAGTTGTAGCTCCCCACTGCAGGCAGTATGGCTGGTGTAGGAGAGGGCATGCATTTTCTGATGCAGCGTTGGGGCATATAGGAGTTCAAGGTCATGGTAGGACTCCTTGTTAAAAACCATGATGTGAGACTGCTGCAGGACCAGTACCAGGGCTCCCAATACAAAGAGGAGGCCTGGGAAAGTCTCACCAGCAATCTCACCAGTGCCACTGGCATTCCTTGGACTAGTAAGCAGGTCCGGCATCACTATGCCAACTTGAGGTGGAAGAAGAGGGAGCTCTTGGACCAGTGGGTCTAAGAAGCATAGCAGAGGGGTGATGTCCCAGCCATGTGTAAGTATTCATATCAATAACTGTTTACCAAAGTCCAGCCTGTGTATGTGATGGATAGGTATGCATAAATGTTTCTCTATCCTCTTTACAGCTCCAGCTGAGCAGGCTGTGGACCAGCAAGCCCATGCAAGCAGATTGCAAAGGCTGCATCGCAAAAGTGTAAGTAACAATCTAGCTTGTAGTATTCATATCAAATAAATATAAAGGACTAGAATGTCACCTGGCAGTATTAAAAATGGGTATGGTTTTTACTGAATAAACCAGACAATATTACAGTAATTGTCTCATATAGGTTATATATAAATAAAACTGTAACTACCCATCAATAAAATTCAAAACCCTGGACTGGTTGTGTTTACTCTGGTATTGTATGACTTGAAATTTGTACACGTTATGCATAATGTATGTGTGAGTCAGAGTTTTCTGTGTGAGTCGGAGACAGGTATCAGTCCCTGGGTCCCTACAGTGTCAGTGTGTGTGTGCTATGCATTGCCTCTTTGCCAAGGCCTGGGCATACTGGGCATGCCTTCTTCTGCCTACAGGGGCAAGCTCAGGGAGCTCCTCCTCTGAGTCCCTCTGTGCCTGTGTTGGCCTTGGCAATGGTGGGGGGCTGTTTGGCTCTGCCCTGTGCTGTTCCTGCTGCAGCTGTTTCCACAGGATCATATTGTGTAGCATGGCAAGCATGACACACTCCCTTATGAAGACATTCAGCTCTTAGACTTGCACTGTTGTATTGCTGCACCTATATGGTTAGGCACAAGCTGACACTTTGAAGAAATATGTGATTCAGTATAACTCCCCTCATTTGCATAACCCAGTGTGTAGGTCATTAGCTACTGCACTAAAATGAACCCTTTCCCCTTGACAACCAGTGCTCCCTGGTATTGTTTACATTCTGCATACCATTGACTATAATGGCAAAATGCAGATTTAACTTAAAAGTGAGGTTTCCCATTTTTTTTTGGCACAATCCCGTTTGCACTCCACTGCCCTATGCTTAAATGGCCAAGACTGGCCAAAAAAAAAGTTTCATTTTCATAATTATTAATCACTTTTTAATGCCAGTGGCCTTATATTTGGCCATTGGCATGTCTAATGTACATAGTACATGCTTTTTCACAAGCTGTCATGCCTCCATTTTGTCAGTTGCAAAAATGTACTCAGTTATTTTCTGAATACATTTCTGCACTGACACTGTTCTAGCATGGAGACCTGGCAGCATGGTGAATTGCTAAATCACCTCATTTGCATGTTTTTCACCAGCAAATGAGGTGATTTGCATATTTGCTGGCTTTCCATGCTGGAACAGTATAGAGCCACTTGTGCACTTGAAAACGGTACTATCCTGAATCGCTCGGTAGCCATTTTCCATGCAGAAGCTCCTATTCCTGCATGGAAAAAATGGCTTCCTGAATCCCGGGGATTGTGTAAATGAATAATTAGAATTCTGTACATTGCTCTAGCTGATGTTTAATTGTTACTTGTGTCTAGACTTTTGCCAACTTTTTCAAGTAAAATACAGTGACACCTTTAAATTTCTCTGTCTGCTGTTACCTATAAGTTTTATAGCATTCAAATATTCTATAAGCCTTCAGAGCATTTACTCACTGCATTTTCTTATAGCTTATGATAACAAGATTTATGACCTACAAAGACAAACTGGATAAACTGATATGGTAATTTAGAATACACAGCCTCACTTAACTTTTAAAGCAAACATTATGAAGTTATAAAATTTCATTTCCTTTTAGGGAGATTATTTAGAAATACATTATGTCAGCATAAATAACTCCTATGCTTGAAGCACACACTAAATATAAATTGAGAATGCTGCTTTATAGTTCAGCATTATGATTTTGTCAGCACCTTATACAGGTTTACTAAATACTCAGAAACCTATAAAGAAGAACATTTTCATGCCAAGGTGACCCTGACTTGATTAGTGTTATAGGCCTCTAATGGACTGAGTGGGAGGGGTACATTTGAGGGGTAGATGCCAGTTCACTCATCTTGTTAGAAGGGAAGATGCTATGCCCACAACATTGACAACATTTACCAGTTGCTGGGTTTCTTGGCTGTGTGAACAGGTCATGTTAGCATGTAATTTGTAGGGCAGATACCTCCCTTGTAAGCCAAGGAAATAGGTGATGGATTGGAAGTATAAATGCCTATCACCTATTCAGAAAGCTATGGTGAGATTGCAAGCAACTAAGAGGAGGGAAGGACAGATTGATGATTTGATAGGGATTCCTAGGTAGGAAAATCTAGGCTGTAGGGCTTCCGCCTTGCTCAGGGCTTATGCCTGTAGCCCTCCACAGTAGGGTTGCCACCTTTTCAAATGCCCAAAGTGGGACATTTTTGGTACAAATGTCAGAGTTTGCAGGATGAAACATACCCACGGCCAGTACAAAGGACAGAACTTCACTTTTTTGCCTAAATAAAAGCTTATACTTGTAGCATTTAGTTGCTTATTCTGTTTCTTGTAATATTTAGGTGTTTCAGATACAGAATAACTGTTTTATGCAACTATTACATAAAATATAGGAAATAATTTTGTCCTAAAATCTCAGGACTTTTGCCATTTTTACAATTTTTTTGCAGGACACAACTGCCCAAAGAGGGACTGTCCCTCGCAAAGTGGGACAGGTGGTAACCCTACTCCACAGAATGAATGGGATAATTAAGTGTAGGTAATAGAACAAAAGGATAGTAAACCTACAGAGATAGGAACAAAAAAAAAATTCTCCTGGGGCTGTGATAGCCAGAAATGCACAATATTAGCTTTATTTCATTCTAATGATCATTATTTATGCTACAACGCAGTATCGTTAGTTCAAGGTAACTAAACCAATTCAACCAAAAACTGCATTAATATTGGTGTCATGTTGCTGTGTGTATCCTTAGTGAGGATACATGAAATTATTATGTTTGACGAGTGCATGTCTGACTTATAGAATAATGTACCAGAAGAACCTCTGATGCTGTTTTCCATAATAAATTGACAGCTTCATCTGATTTCACTCTAAAAAGGGACACTTAAATTTTAGACTGCATCAGTGTTTATGAAATATGAAAACATCCTTATATCTCATATGCAGCCTTTTTCAGCTCACTACTCACTGGGACATAATTTTTACTGTTCTTCATAGACATTGGCTTTATCAGCGACCACATGATATGGTCCGCTTTTCTCATGTACCTGTGGTCTGACTAATAGATGTATCTTAAGCACTGCAACAAATCATCTCTTTCCACCTGATAAAGTCATGGATAAAACCTGCCATCTAGAAAGGTTGCAGAAACCAGCTGTTGACTGCATACAACTATAGCATTTGCACAAATTAATGAAATACAGTATTTGTTTAGCCCTTGTGCTTAAGATAGCAGAATCAATAATACTGAAATAAGAAGAACAATGTGGACCAGTCTGTAAAATTCCGTATAAATCGGTACATTGGAAATATTTGACAGGCAAAAGCCTAAAAGATTTTCGTGAGTTTCTCGTGTCTGTTGAAAGATCTTAGGGACAGAAATTATTACCATTATGCAAATAGTTATAAATGTAAATTGTCTCTGTTTCAGAAAAAAAAAGATATAAATGCAAAGACATATCATATATAACATGTTTGGGAGTATTAATGCAGTAGTATATAGGCCATCTGTAACATTTTGTAACTACTTTGAGATGATGACTGGAAGAACCAAAGCTTTTTGAGAATGGCTTATCATGTTATGTTCCATTAGGTCCCTGAGATCATGGAGGAACTTGTGAGGTGGACTCACAGATCCAGACCTTATCTGATCATTTTCATAAAACATATTCAGTATTATGTCACAGCGTGGAAATATTAATGGTCACACCCTTACTGTGTTGTGTGTGTGTGTGTGTGTGTGTGTGTGTGTGTGTGTGCTCCACAGAATTTATCCACTGATCACATTTATGTCTGGCAGTTAATACACAAAAGCAAGCTTTAACCTGCAGTCCAACTGTTGCTACCATTTGCCTAATGAGTAACTCTGAACAAGTCACTTAACCACACAGTGCCTTCGAGCACAGCCTGAAGAAGGTCTATGTAGAGAGTGTTCTACAATGGTTACAGAAATCCAAGGCTCATCTAGTTAAAGTGAAGCAGGTACCAAAATCTTATTTCCACCTTTGTAGGTGTCAAATGCACATAAAAAACAGCTTTATATATGAAATAAAACCAGAACAATTGAACAGCATGGTATTGAGTTCATGCATTTTATTATCAGGTTGAATAATTCTAAAATTAACATTTTGTTGGATGAACTTAACAAACTGAACATTGAAATTACTGATGATTTGTTATTTGAAGTTAATGTGCCTAAATATGATAATATTTTTGAAAAAAAAAATTGAAGAACAGGTTAAAAATAATTTGCTTAGGAAACATAAATTGAAGAGAGATGAAAATAATTATTTGCATAAGAAAGCCTACCCCTTCTCTTAAAGCACATCACATTAACCCTAATGGTGCACACTATACAGAGAATAGGAACAGGTTAGACAACCAACATTATGAGATCAATAGGGGTGAGGAAAATCAGGAAAGATTCAATAGTGAACCATCAATTAATACACCTGATCAAATGGGGGAAGTTAACGATGGGTTTGAATTTGAATTCCCATCCCTCAGTAAGAATAGGGAATAGAAACAGACAGCAGAATTTTTTACAACAAACCCACACCCTAAAATGCCCAAGAAACAAAGGAGAAGCAAATAATGGAGAAAGAACAGTCAGAGCAATTATTAAATGTTAACAATTCCTCATACTCAGATAAGGTAATAACATCTTTTGACGACAAAATGTTAACCTACCAAGGTTTTAATATTTTTAATTATATAGATCTAGATATCAACAAAATCTATTTTGCAATGTTTATAAAAGGTTTTAAGTTTGTAGCCTCACACAAAGCAGATGCTGCTGAAGTGTTCATAGAAGATAAGTTGTTCACCAGAAAGTTAAACTTCTAGATTATATTTAAAGAATAAGGGTTAGGAGTTGCCCCAGATTTAGCCATAAGTAGCTTTAAGAAAAAGAGGACATTTATTCTCACACTTCACCCCCCCCCCCCATAGCTACAATCGAAAGGGTTTGTACCAACAAATTACATGGTATATTAAAGAACCAAAAAAAGAGATTTTACAATTTGACTAGAGATGAAAGTGAATTGATGGATGAACTTAGGGCTAACAACAAACTAAGAATGATGAAGCCTAATAACAGAAGAGGGACCGTGATTGTGGACAAAACAGATTACAATAGTCATATGACCAGTATTCTTCATGACAATGCAAAATATGAGGCTGTGTCTAGGAACATGATTAGTACAGCACATAGAAAAATTCAACTATTTTTAGAAGATTCATTATTACAGGGTGCAATCATTGAAGAACTGTACAGGTTTCTGGTGAACAACCATTCACTAATCCCAGCAATATTTGGGGTGCCTGAAGTCCACAAAAATATTCATGAACCTCCCCATCATCTTACAGTCACAGCCCAGAACAGTACAACCTACCCTTTAGGAGTTTTTGTGGCTACATTATTAAACAAATGCTTTAATCCCTACTGATTACCTACCGAGAGATTCTTGGAATATTTTGTCTAAGATCAAGCAAGATTTGTATAATGACTTGTGTAGTTTTCCACAGTTGATGTAATGGATTTATTTTCATTTATACCTCATCAAGATGAGTTTACTCCACAAGACAAAATTAGAACTTACTACACTAAATAGTACACTTGTTAATTTTGTCATGGAAGTGATGTTCAACAACTTCATCACATTTGAAGGCGAGTAATTCAGACAAGTCAAAGGTGTGGTTATGGGGACCAGTTGTGCCCCTATGTTTGCCAACCGTGTTACATTTTCATGAGAGAAGAACAATGTTTAATTCTAGATTCAAAGATTACTGGAACATTTAACTTCATTACTTGGACAATGTAGTCATCCTGTAGAAAGACAATGGGCTGGAGAATGACAAACTAATTTTGTTTATCAATAATATTTCCCCATTGTTTAAATTCACATACACTCACTCTGAAGCTATCTGGATGTTACAATTTACAAAGATGAGATAAATGGTTGTTTTTCTTCAAGAATCTTTAGAAAACCAACATTTTCAAATGGTTATTTAGATTTTAATAGTTTCCACCCTAGTTACATTAGAAAAAAACATGTTTAAGTGGCAACTAGTGCATGCAACCAGAATGTGTTTTAATTTATCAAATTTTAAAATTGAATCAAGTATGTTAGTACAGATGTTCCAAGACTGGGGGTACCCACAGCATCTATTGTTTAGAATCAGTGAAGAGGTTCTGCAAAGCTGGGGTATGACGTTTAAACCCCTTCTAGTTCGTGATGACAACACCTGGCATGACTATTCAGGAAGATTTGAAATCCTTTACTAACTCAATGGTGGTACCTTTTGGTGGGTACACAAAGAGGATCAAGGATATCTTAGTTAAGAATTGCATTATTTTTAAGAGTAATGCTGAGATCATAAACATTTTGGGAGTAGCACTGCATTTTGTTTACAAAATTGGGAAGAACTTGAAACATCTATATGAACACCCAAACTCTCTTACTAATGGTAAAATCAAAGGAACCACATGTTATAATGGTTGTAACCAATGTGCATTCATCTTAGAAGGAAATATAGTCACTATAGGGAATTCACCTATGCGGTTCATTTTATGGATGGTAATTGTGCCTGAAAATGGTTAGTGTATATTGCCATCTGCCAATGTTGTAAATATTTCTATATAGGGAAGACAGAAAGGCAGCTATGCAAACTGGTTTATGAACATTTGTATGAAATAGCCAAGAACAACACAAACAATACTTTATATAAATACACCCTGACTTGTCCAAATTATGCCAGGTTCATGTTTGGAATTATAGACATTATTCAGAGGAATATTAAGGAAAGTTGCTGGGAAACAGAAACTCATCTGACAATTAAGATTGAATGCAACAACCACCAGGACTTAACAATAATGTATCTATTGCACCAACATTAAAATTAAAGACAATAGAATTATAGTATATTCATCTTTTACACACCTTTTGACAGAGTGATACTGATTATTGTGGGCAATTTTATTTATTTATTTACTATGTTTAGACACTGGTTGACTGATACTATACTGCTCTTTTGCCATGGCCCTGGCTTCATTCACTGGTACAGTGGTTGAGGATCAAACTATGCTTACTTTGATTTTATTTAATCACTATTTATTATTTTTTTAATTCTCCATCTATATTTTCTGAAGCATGTTATAAATTAAATGAAGGTCTTTTACTCTCTATGAATAGTGTTGGGTAGGAACGACTACTTCTTTAAATTGTCTGTTACTAATTACATTTTTTTATATCACATGATTTTTTAAGTTCTATTTAAATGCATTCTTTTATGTATACTAATGGATCTGATGAAGCCCAACGTCTGTCTGTAGGGATAAAAGCACTTGTTTAATTGCTGTGGTTTTAGTTCATATATAAAGCTGTTTTTCACTAATTTGGAGTACAGAGTTCTTATTCTTATTTGCATTTGACACCTACAAAGGTGGAAATAAGATGTTGGTACCTGCCTCACTACCACTACATGAACCTTTGATTTCTGTTACTAGTTTTGCTGTTGGCTGCACTGTTACACTCTGAGTGTAGTTTTATTGGTTTTGGCTCTACCATGGTTAACAAATGGAGATATGCAAAGAAATAAAAATAGAACCTATGTAGTTAGCAGCCTTCAGAAAATAGTTAATTTTGGATGTACAATAAGTTCCCTTTAGAATGATCTGAGAATAGTTGGTTAGTTAACTTTTTGATTGCAGTGACACAGATATGGATTTGACAATTATTTCACAAAAATGAAAAATCAGCAAGGCAGGAAATTGCCTGGGACCATCTGGATTTTAAAAGGAGTTTGTAGTCAGTAGTTCAGTAAAAGTTGCACATTACTTCCAAAAGTACAATAACATACATTGCATTTGGTGAAAATGATTCATCAGACAGAGGAAAGAGAGACAGAGGGATATAGATATTTGAATAACACACGTGAGAAGGTGGTTAGAACGATAATTCATTTTCCATTTCTGTTATAAGTCAGAATGTGAAGAAGTCTCACTACTGTTGATGGGAAGAAACTGTAAGTCCATTATTATCTCTTGATAGGCAGGTTGTATTACAGCAATTGGACCATGGTAGCCATTTTAATTAATGGATCTAGGTCAAGTAGGTTTGAATCACCATGTTGTGTGCAGCATTCACTAAAAAGTTATCAAGATTTTGAAAAGATGCTTTTTTATAGTGAAACTCCATTTACGCATACTATCATACAGAAAGCTGCCCTTCCATACTCCATTTAGTCACCTCTGGGCTGCCATACCTCAGGTATAGGGGAAGCTGTCATCACTTTATGTGACCCTTACAGAGTATGAGTACATTCAAGTAATCAGTGAAAGAGTGCAAGCTGCAAACGTTATTTCTGCATATGAATATGTCAGTATATTTAATCAGTTCGTTCTTTGCTGACTTAAGCTGCTGTAGCACCTCAGATCCAGACCCATCCCTTAGTAAAAGACCTCAAGGCTTTTATCCATAGCTCAGAACTTCTTTGTTCAAGAATCAGGGACAGTGCCAAAAATAATAGGAGACAAATGCTCAGAAGCAAAGCCAATTTTTGAATATTACTCTAATCTAAAACTAATGGAACAACAAATTTTGCATCGGCAAGCATTTTCTGAACAATAAGAAGCATGAAACTCTAGTAGCTGCCATTACTGACTGAGTGTAATCCTCTGTGATTTATCAGAAAATCAAACTTTATGAAAAAGGACAGATTAAGAATATGAGGGAAAACCAGGCACATTCTGCAAAATCAGGAATACTTGAGAACTATGCTTGCATGTCTTTCATTTTACATCAAAAAAGTTCCATCATACTTAATCCCCTTAAATATTTGCTCCAGGATAGCTCATTTGAATTTGTTGGTCCAAACTCCAGAATACTTCAGATATCTACTAAATATTATATTCAATGATAACCTAGAATCTTTAACCATTCAGTTGTCTGTAGAATCAATGCAACTAGAAATACATTTTTAAAGCCAAGATCAAAAATATGGTTGTAAGTAATATTACTGAACTGCTTTGTAGTGCATGGAATGCAGTGATTACACAATGATATCTAGAAAAATACAAATCAATTTAGCACTACTATAGTACAAGACCCACTCTTAACATGTTAGGCAGTTAAATCTGCCAGTACTGACCAGTAAATGTCAGTGGCAGAATAAAAGCAGATTTGTTTCCATCTGCTGTCAGTCCCTGATGTATAAACATAGAAAGTTGATAGACTAAAGAACAGGATTTGTGATAGCCTACATTTTCTGAAGGATATGAAGCTGGAATCTCAAATGTGTGTCATTAATTAGTAACTTCAGTCCTAAGTGATTTGTCATAAGACCACATATTTGCCTTTGCATCCATGTCTCAAACACATAATAAGGAAGTTAGGATCGTCAACCTGCTCATAATCCTTTATATTTATATATATTTTGTTAAGAATTTTAAACTTGTGGATTATTTCACTTAGAGGTGTTGACTACTCCTAAGTGTACTGATAACAGATAATAAAATGCTAGTTTTGATTCTTTCCTATGTATGACCTTCCTAGTCACTAGCTGTAAATTATATTTCTTAGACTTTTTCAGTTTTCATTTTATCAAGCCTTTATTTTTGCAAACAGCATCAATGTATTAGTTTCACAAGAAGACTATTTGCTCACTGTATAAATTGCAGTTATGGTATGTGTCTGTGGCAGTTACAGCTAGCCAGTACAAACTGTTTGTTGAGATGTACACAAAAATATGTTTTATTGATCACTTATAACACACTACTATATGTTCTGCTCGTTTTAAACTTTTCAAGAAAAGCCAACCTCTGCATATAAATCTTGCCAGCAAACCTTAAGTGTGATTTACAAAGTGTCGCTTTATTTAAGTAAAAATATTGATACAGTAAGTGTAAGTGGTTTTCTCATTTCATCCAGTGCTCTTTTAGTCCCAGAAAGATGTATTTATATATTCAATTTTCAGCAGTCAAATGTGACACAGACCTAACCAGAGCAATTTACATATGTGACTTCCATCTTTTGGGATCTGATGCCCATTCCTGTGACTGGAAAGTTTTCACTCACAATCTAAATGCTGTCTTTACCTAACAAGTAATTCCTGCTAACTGTTTAACTATTGTCTTACAGTGCATTGAGTGAATTATACAATATTAGCACTGGGCTGGGAAAGTCAGTTTTCATTACTATGCAGCAATGTTGTTCTGTCATTTACTTTATTGAATCATTATACATGACACTCAATGTTTAAAACCAACCTACTGCAGCTGTTACGAGAGTCATTTGCTGATTTCATACCAGAGCTGTAATTATTCTCTAATTGCCTGACTTTATATCTTTAACTCCTATTTTGTCATATGTGATGCATTCTGTGTAAATAGCTCAGAGGATTTAGATTGTAGCCCCTCTGACACTACATGATGGAATCCTGCCCTACTATTTACAGATCAGGATTTGTACTTAGCACCCTTTTCTCTAATATACATAACAATAAACCACATAAGTATTTTCTTGCAGGAGGTTTGTATATTGATAACATACAAATGTTTCATTTTAATATTACCTGGATGCTGCCACAAAATATGCAGCTTTTAGTTTAGACACTTAGAAACTAAAAAGTATTTCACTGTAAAATGTAAAACGTGACTTACATCATTTTCTATTCATTTTGGTAAATCAGCTGCAAGATGATTTTGACATATAACTATATATATATATATATATATATATATATATATATATATATATATATATAGATAGATAGATAGATATTGCCAAATACAATTTTACAAAGCAAAAGAATATAATACCAGTGTTTCTATTAAACAAAATTTAATATAAAGTCTTACATATGAGTCTGTGTTTCACATTCTTTAAACGTTAGCATTTCTGCTCTGCAGCTCATGTTGATATACTGTTGACAATAGTCTAATCTGAATAATTGCATCTGTGTTCTTTTGTCAGGCGCATGAAAGACTATATAGTTTAAAAGATATGACAGCATGCATAATGTGTTTTGCTGTTTTTAATGTTAAAATCACTATGTTGCTACAGCTGTGCTTCTGACTTTTCACAATATTATCTTCAACACATGACTGAGTTGGAAATTGTTCAATACATTATATTATACAGAGCTGCAGATAAATTTTAAAGATCAGGATTCCTATTTAAAAACAAAATCAGAAACACATGTTGCTGTCTAATCAGCTATGCACATATTCTTCAAGAGCCAGAAAATCCATGGAAAACTTCTTATTTCATAATTTGTTTTTGTTTAGACAATACCTAGGACTGCTGGGAATCACTGAGCATGTCTGGAAATTGTATATCTTGTTGTTTGAAATTCTTTGCTACCCATACTGACTTCCTGCTTGGCCTTTTTTTATCTACAGGTTTCTACAGAAACAGACTATCTGTACATTGTTTGCTCAGTATTTACATTGTGAGAGTGTTTGTTGAGTTTTTACATTATTACTTTGTAATACTACCTTGATACATAGTACTTGTTGCCTCAACAGAAATTCTTTTTGTGCTAATCCTGCCTCATAGAAAACAGTTTGTTTGCAAATGTAATTAACTATGGCTGTTTCATTGATATAGCAGTTTCCCCATATATATGAAATACCACTATTTACAGTTGTAGTTCTATGAAATGTTTAAGTAATTAAGTATAATATCTATATGTGTGTGTGTGTGTGTGTGTGTGTGTGTGTGTGTGTGTGTGTATCTATATGTATATACAAACTTAAACTTTAGTTACATTTAAAAACTATTGTACAAATGCATAAAATGCACACAGATTATATGGGAGGGCTTTGTCCTTTTCCAGATAAGAGAGTGTGTGTGTGTGTGTGTGTGTGTGTGTGTGTGTGTGTGTGTGTGTGTGTGTGTGTGTGTGTGTGTGTGTGTGTGCGCATATACATGTCTTTCCATATAATGAGCATATGCATGCTTGTGTTTGTATCTGGCTTATGGTCTGTACTTAATTAGGGTACACTCAGAGAAAAGCATAATGCTGCCACACAGTGGTAAATAGTACAGAATCTATAGTGTGAATTGGCCTGAAGCTGACTAGACATGCATGAGTGCTGGCACATAGAACTGTCATGCTGAGGGCAGGGCTACATAATGTAACTTAGAATTGTGATAATGGCAGTAACCATGCTTCATGAATGGCCACTGTCAGTGCTATGGTGGTTCCATAATGTAACTGTTTTAACAGTGCCACATTACATGTCATGGCACAGACCACATATATTTTGTTACAGGTTTCTGTGGCATACTGCAGTGCACCAACTGATGTATCTAGGCAGTATAAATCAGCCTTCAGAATTCCAAATACGTGTTTGATATTGCTATACAGCATCTCCACCATGGTCAGTGGACAGCAGATGTGTGGTCATAATCCACATTCTCAATGCATAGTCTGCATCACCTGCAAAATACAATTTTCTGCACCATTATGAGTGGCCTTCTGCCTGTGTTTATGGGCTCAACATATCAAGGAACTTGTGGGTGTCAGTGTGTGCACCTACCAAGTAGAAGATCCTGTGGAATGCCACCCTGCATGAAATACTTAGAGGGGTCACACATGTTCCAGATGTGGAAATCATGGGAATGGGCTGAAGGGCAGACAAATACATTGTATATAATACCCTGTGCATTACATGCAACACATGGGAGTTGCTAGAGTGAAAGCCCTTTTGGTAGATACACTGGATATCATATGGAGTGGGTGGGGCTTTGATGGCAATATGGTTACATTCCTTAACCCTAAGAACCCTGGGGAAATGAATATGCCACAAAATGTACCTAGAGTGCCAGTTCACTTCTCTGCTCTTTGTGAAAGCTAAATATGTTCATCCACACACTGCAGTTTCATTTCAAGGAACAGGTATAGGATTCATGCAACCAATGCTTGTGAAATTCCTGAAGTGTTCCTTGTTGGGCACTGAAAATTTCCTGTAACAAATATAGTTATTACTACACAAACCTTCACATCTACTAAGATAGGAATTACATTCATTCCACTTGATTCCATGTGATGACAGCAAATTCTAATTCCCATATGGTATATCTGTCCATAGGTAACAGTTGATAATGTCCTCGTTGTGGAGATGATGATATTTACTGGTGGAGCCTTCTATGAGATGGTAGGCAATGACATGCAACATCAAGATGACTTGCACGGATGATGGCCACTAATACATGCAGTCCAGCAAAAGCTGATGCTCTGCAAGCATCTTAGTATGAGCAATACTTCTGTGCACCATAAAATCCTGATGTCCAGAACACTTTGCTGCTGTGTTTATCAATATACTTGTACATGTTTCTGAATCATGCCACCATGTTTTGATTTAATCATTTGCATATACCATGGTTCTCACAAGTATGTTGAGACTCGTTCACATGTCACTGCATAGGCATCAGGATATAATGCACACCATGCTATTTCCCTGCTAGTGCAGTCATGCTACATGTGTCTCTGAACTGGCCCATCCCTGCACATTGCTGCCAACATGCTATTTCAGATAATACAATGTGCTGTTTTATTCTGAATTACCCCATTAGGAACAATACAGCATCATCAAAAACCTGACAGCATGCTTTAGAATGTGGGAGGACACACATGACCTCAAATAAAACCCATATGAATATGAAGAAAACATGAAAATTCCACAGAGACAAACCTAAATAATAAGATAACAAGTAGTCCAAGCATCAGTAATTATATCCGCTAAATAAGTTAATCAGACATTATATTCTCACGTTATTTTTATTGTTATACTCTAATGGACAGTTAAGGCTTTAACCTCTTCCCACCTGTGTATATATGTGTGACTAGGAAATTGCACCATTGTTGTTTTAGTAACCCAGTTTTACCATGTTTTTGCAATGTTCTCTGTGACTTGCATGTGATAAGAATAAAAATGCAATTCTAAATAGATAGTTGTGACAATGTAGCAATTATACTAAGATATGTAATATCTACGCATTATGTGATGTAATTCAAATGACAAATTTTCAGATGTTTCTTGCGTGTGTGTGTGTGTGTGTGTGTGTGTGTGTGTGTGTGTGTGTGTGTGTGTGTGTGTAATACTATGGGTGTGGTTTGAAATGCAAATTTACAAAGTTTTCTGTTAAAAATAAAAATGTGGCACAACCAGTTAAAATATTCTGATAAATTATACAAAATCAGCTGCATTATTTTTATAATACAAGAATGCTTGACACTTTAAAGATTTGAAAAAGATACTACTTTTTTAAAGTAAATTTCTATTCATGCTTTATTTTTGCCCTGCATAAAGATCACAACAATGGATGCTTCATTCACTGAGAATTAGAATTATCACTGGCTTACTCATGTGCCAAATATCATAATCTGTTTATGGCATCCTACTTTTTCTTAGGTAAGAGATAGAGAAAACAGTGATTATGACTCTGGTGCCATATACAACATATGGGAACATACAAATAAAAAGGAAATAAAATAATGGTGTTATGCATACAGCTTTATTAATGATCATCAATAAGAAACACAGAACCTATGCAATCTATGTGTTTACTTTTACCCAGGTGCTGTTGTCCAAGCTTTTCTTTATTCATTCAGCAGATCTTTAATATAGACTTATTCTCTATGCCTTATGATGAGTTATTTCATTTCTTTGAAGAATGTGTATGAATATTGGATACTGACTTTAATTCTAGCCTGTGTCAATATCAATATGTGATGGCATCATTAAAAAACCTCTCTGATTGCTTAGGCAATATCTAATGCAGTACCAGTGGTTCCCAAGTTGCTCATTACTGCTGTGTTGCTATGGCAACACACAGCGACCAACAGTGGACCCATCTCAGTATAAACAGTGCAGCATTACAAATCACGGTGTTAGATTCTTTAAAAATTATTTGGACAACACATTGAAGTAATTTTAGCAACCTTGTATCTTGCTATTTATAAAAAAAGAAAGGGTCTGATAGCAATATAAATAGAATTACTTTGTTTGCTACACATAAAGTGCAATAAATCATTAAAGCTGGTATATGTTTCCACTGTCAGTAGACAAATATACAAAAGATCTCAAGATGGCATACCAATTATACTGTAGCAAAGGTGTGTCGACAGATGTCAGTAAGTCAGGTTCCTTGCTGTGTCTCTAGAAATGCATTTAACATTCCATACTGTGCTGTTACTCATGTGAGTAATCAACATATATTAAATACTGAAAGTTCCTAGAACATTTAAAGACACATTTACATCTTATTTAACAAAACTGTTTACTTTGTTTCTTTCTCAGCAGAAGTACTGAATAGTGAATCAGTTTTGCTAGCTGTCATCCTTCACCACATATGCATTCATTTTTTAGCAATTACATTAATTTTTGACATATTTCAAAGTTCTCAGATACATCATTGCTTCTTTTCATTTTTCATTCCGTCATTTGCTACATCTAAAGAACAACTGTAGCAGACACATCTGTCTATATACACATCTAACTATATACACATCTATCTATATACACATCTATCTATATCTATATCTATATCTATATCTATATCTATATCTATATCTATATCTATATCTATACATATATATATGGTGTGATAAACTGGCTGGTTAAGAAGTTAATAATGATGGTTTGTGGTATTCTGCATGGTGAAAACATAATGCTGGTACTTATAGGCAACATATTATAGCACTAAAATGTAGCATTAGAGTTTAATCTGAACCACCTTCTGAAATGCAATTAAAAATACTACCTGTAGCAGAAAGAGGCACAGATGTTTTCTCCTTTTAGAGAAGTATTTTTAAAGACTAAGAGTGGAGATTTCATAAGGAAACCATAATGAGCTGGCACATATGTCTGCCCCTTTTAGAAAAGAATTTTTAAAGAACAAGAGTGGAGATTTCATAGGGGAACCATAAGCAGAAGACAGTAGCGTAGCTAAGGTGGTGAAAGATGGGCAACTGCTGCAGGTGTAAAGTGTTGAGGGGGTGAATAGCCAATCTGATCTCCTTTAAAGTAGTACTGACTTTTAAAAGCCAGTATTGCATTTACAGTCAAATCTAAGTATTGTAGCATTCCATGTGGGGGTCTAAACTGTAGCAACTGCGTGCTGCATTGTAGCAAAGAGTTTGTTACAGTTTAAAATTAAACAACAAAAATGTATTTTTTTTATCTAAAATCTGAGCTCTCCATGCAGACAGGTTATAAACTGTAAAAACTGTTTGCTACATTTCTAGCAAGCAATTTGTTACAGTTTAAAATGAAGATTTGTTTTTAACTAAAACATAAGCGTTTTAGTGCTGTCCGCAGGCAGGGTATAAACTGCAACAACTGTAGCATTTATTACAAGAGAAGAAAATATTATTTGTTTTAATAAGATATTTTGAAGGATGGCAGGACACAGAAACAGAACCTGAATGGGTGGAACAGGGGGGTGGTGTCATGCATCTAACCACCTGGTCAGTGTGCCAGTAGAAGAAATGTCCATTTTTTTTTTTTGCAGTTCAGTGGAAGCCAATCACTTACAATTACAATGCAATAATTGGCTTATTACAGTGAATTGTTTTTAGTTTTTTTTTTTTTTTGCTTTTCACCTTTAGAGTCCCTCACCTACCTATTGCATATTGTAGGAGTGTGGGAGGAGACTGGACTACAATGAGAAGACCCACATAAGCACAGGGATTGCATGCAGACTCGATATAGCAAACAGTCTAGCCAAGAAATGAACCCCAGAACCTCAAGCTTTCAGGCAGCAGCACTACCTATTGTGTTACTGTACCTACCATTAGATGGAGCCTAATTGTGAAGGAGAACCAGGAACTAGGAAGAAAGCTGTGCATTTACTTGTGGAGTACCATGAGACTAGTAGTGCACGAGTACAGATAACCTAATTCAGTAATCTCTGAGCTAGTCTGAACTGAACTGCAAATCCTGTAAGCTGTTTTGGCATTTAATTAACAGATGTTAAAACTGGACTGGCAAACCTATTGCAGTAATGCAAAAAGAGTACTTGTTTTCAGTTTTTGTTGAAAGTGAAAATATATATATATCTATATCTGTCTGTCTACACACACAAACACACACACACACACACACACACACACACACACACACACACACACACACACACACACACAGACACACATACACATTCACTGATACTTAATTGATCCAAAAAAGGCAGGAATATGCACATAATGCACACAATACCTGGTATACTTAAAATGGTCTCAGGCTAAATGTAAAACTGTACAGCACACTAGCATTCCACAAAAAAGCTGCCCCATCTCATATGTTAGAAGTGATACTCCTCTTCAGACAGACTCTTATCATAAGACACCCAGTTCCTTATGGGGACATCTCTTTCTCATTTGGTCATCATGCTTCTATCTTATATAACTTCTATTAGGGACAGTTGATTTCTAAGGGGATATCTTCAAGATCCAAAGAATTCATTATGCGACTGTACTCTGGCAGATGGTGTAGATGGTTAAGGCTGTGAGTTATGGTTTTTGTGGTTTAGGATTTGATTCCTTTGGTCAGTGTTTGCCTGTTTTGTCACTGAACTAAACAGTGCTGCTAGGTCAACTATGAAAAGGGACTGTGTGTCCAGTGGGCCTACCTGGTTAACAAATGGGTTTCATTATTACTTTGTACATACTAGAGCCATCACTGAATACTGCGTCCCTTTGGTATGAACAAATCCAAGCACTTCATTCAACTGGAAAGGCCACAAAGAGTTTAACACAAACAAAATAAAAGGCCTGAAATTCTTCAACTATTTTGACAGATTAGCACAAATCTCCTTATATTCAATAGCCTTCTGGTTGCTTCAAGATGGTCCTGTGTCTAGTTGAGGTGAACTGTATCTTTTGAGTCATGAAATACCTTGTCTTCTCTTTTGAGTCAAAAGACCTTGTCCTATCTGACCTCCTATTTTTACACAAAACCAGTAGCTATGCAAAAACTTATACTAGGAACCTAAATTTACACTAACAAACAAACAAACATGACTCCCTAGAGGGTTAGGTTCCTAATTCAGGCTATCACTAAGCTGTATAATATGGTACTACTATAGATCAAGTAAAGTACTAATTTGTTTGCCTTTAAGGCTAGGCATGATGACTGCATGGGTAGACACAAACTTACACCAGGATTATCATGTACAGCAGTGCTTAATTTTAGATGTGGGTTCTCCCATGTACTACATAAGAAAGAAAATTAAAGAGAAAGAAAAAAGAAATATAGGAGCACAAAGCATTTTACAATTTTGAAAGTTGAAATATGCTCATCACTGCACTCCTCTGTTCTGATACACACACAAAAAAGAAATGTATCAGTGTGAAGCATATTACAGCATTACATCCACAAAAAGAAGTGTTATCAGTGTGAAGTATATTACAGCTTTTAGTGCTGTTTGTTCTGCTCATTGCTGTTGGGTGGTGACTGCTGTTTATACTTCAGCAAGACACAACAGACTAACAACAGTGAAAGATGCTTAACATGTTTACATCAGAAAGGTACTTAACATCTTCTTCTTCTCTTTCAGCTGTACTCATTAGGGGTCACCACAGCAGATCATCTGTTTCCATTTCTTCCTGTCCTCTGCATCTTGCTCTGTCACAACATCCACCTGCATGTCCTCTCTCACCACACCCATGAACCTTATCTTAGGCCTTCCTCTTTTCCTCTTACCTGGCAGCTCCAGCCTTAGCATCCTTTTCCCAATAAACCCAGCATCCCTCTTCAGCACATGTCCAAACCAATGCAATCTCACCTCTCTGGCTTTGTCTCCAAACCGTCCAACCTGAGCTGACCCTCTAATATACTGATTCCTAATCCTGTCCAACCTCATCATACCCAGTGCAAATCTTAACATCTTTAACTCTGCCACATCCAGCTCTGACTCTTGTCTTTTTGTCAATGGGATTATTATAAGGTCTTTAATCATAACCAGCTTTTTATGTGTCTGAAACATGTATATTTTTTTCTGCTTGAAGCACTATCACTTGTGGAATAAAATGCTGAAGTGCAAAATGTTTTAGCTATGTCACAAAGATAGCTGGCAGAAGTACATCTTTCAAAAATGAATAGATTTAAAAGCTGTTAGACACATCTGTCTACCACATTTACATTGTGTGTCTGTGTGTGTGTGTGTTTGTGTGTGTGTGTGTGTGTGTGTGTGATGTTACAGCATGAAGTGTCTAGTAGCTTTTGAAGTAAATGTAACTGTTTTAGAGTCTCATGGCAGTTCTGCTGTAGCCAGCACAGGCTACATTTATCCTGTAGCTTGAGACTAGAGCTTAACAGCACTCAAAGGTGCCTTGCAAAACCAGGTTAAGCACATTTCTTATGTCAGAGAGGTGCTTAATAAAGTTATATTTTTCCTGAATTGAAAGCATAGCCTTAGCATTCATGCCCTACAGATTTGTCTTTCTTCTGATTTTGGAGCAGAGTTGTGGAGTTCCATGTGCTGCATCATTATTAAACATATTTTGATTCTAAGATTGAAATAGTCCAAATGAATGAAAGGTGTGGTATAATATTTAGTGTTAGGGAATTCAAGAATGGAAATAGAAATGTGAATATATGTATTAATGCAAAAAAATGGTGCAGGAAAATTGAACACTCTCCTAGTGGAAGCAGTATAGCAAATAATTATAACTGGTTAATTTTCAAATTATGTGCAATCCAGAAAAAAAATGTACTGGCTTGATTCAGAATTATACATGATTGTCAATGGTCCTTAGTCAGGTAACCTGTCCCTACTCAACATACACGAATGATAATCATATATTTGAAATACATAATGATCATTTGAGTCATCATTTTATTTTTATGCTCAGCTGTTAAACATGCACTATTATTCACAATACCTAAGCAAATACAAAGACATGTTATTCATTCTTATGTTTAGTACATTTCATTTTTCTTGTAAAAGAATTTAAAACTCAAGTCAGTGATCCATGTGGCTATCAAGTACTTAAACCATTAGTTTTTGGTTTCAGTCTAGTACATAATTTAAAACCTTAAAAGCCTTTCAATGTGTCCTGAAAAATACCCCATAGCACTTCATGTGTGCGTCAGTCACATTATTTCATCCAGTAAGAATACAGAAATCTTTGAGCAGCTGTGACTGAACTAGTGAAAGCATGCAATTGTCAGTGGTTTGAATGCAAAAATGACTTATTGTGTTCACTTCAGGTTAGACATTTCTAACAGTGGATAGCAGTGAAAAAGCAATTGCCATTAACATTCTTATAGTCTTTCATTTTGGGTTATTTTGGGACATGCACAACAGGTTTACCTTTCTTCCACATGTACATATAATTCTTAAGCGAAGTGAAATTTCATGTTTAGATGAAACCCAAGATAGCATGTGCTCATGCTTATTGAGTGCTTTCTAAATATCTGCTTGTAATGGGGGAGATTGTTGTTCCTCAGATAACAAAAGGCACAGCTTTCTAACATAACTGTGTTTCATTTTTCCATGCACAACCTTCTGTCATAACTCTGCTTCATTGTTTTTTTATTTTGTTACTTTAAAAGCATTGAAGTACACAAACATTGTCACACTTCAACTTACACCATATGAGCATGCCATAGTGATGTGTCCTACTAACAAAATACAGGGATTCATGCTCCTGCATTGATCATGAATAAAACATGTACGTTTGGTCAATCAAAGCCTTTTCTCTCAGTAAGTATGATCTGTAAATTCTGTAGTTTGTTATTGACGTGTCATTGCAGGAAGAGAAAATGATCCTTGAAATGTAAATGTCACAAGATCTAATACCACTGTGTACTAATATGATACATTAGCCTGTGTCTTTTATGTAGATCCAGCTAGTCATTAATTCATAAATGTCATTTCGGTCATGTCAAATGCAAATGATAGTTCCATGCTTTACACTCACACTTGTGTAGATGAAGCTATTTTTAAAAACAAAACAAATATGTTTAATAGAATGAAACCATGCATGTGTATGGGGGTGGATATACATTTCTGACTTAGTTCTGCACTTAGTTTATTCTATTTTTTTGCTTCAAAGGCTTTCCAAAAAGTCACAGTCAGTTGATATTGATGTTTGATAGTAGAAGATCATGTAAGAAATATGCAAGATACATGGCATGAGGTAACTTGGGACAAATTTAATAAGTCTAAGTTCATGGAGGGAGTGTGTTTATGAGATGAAAATAATAAACTCAGTAAACATGATACTATATTTGTCTTAGGATATATTTGGCATCTTGCTATGGGGGTGAATCAAAGCTCAACCGGTCAGCACACCATGCTCTGCAGGCCCAGCATTTTGTAAAGTGAAAAAAAGAAATCTAAAATCCACTGTCATTCCTTCATATCAGTACTTTATTACTTACAGAGTGAACTTATCATCAGTTCACATTCAGACATCTTCTCACTCTGTGGGTAATAAAGTGTTGGTTTGAAGAAACTACACAGTGGATTTTTTATTTTTCTTGTTTTTAGTTTGTTGCCCGGTGCCAGGTGTTTGTTCATTCTGCTGCAAAGTGGGAGAAGGCTGATGGTGTTATTAAACCAATGTATTTTACTGCTGAAGGCTGGAGGAGTATTGTGTGGGTGTTATTTAAACCAATGTGTATTACTGCTGAAGGCTGGAGGAGTATTGTGTGGGTGTTATTTAAACCAATGTATATTACTGCTGAAGGCTAGAGGAGTATTGTGCGAGTGTTATTTAAACCAATGTATATTACTGCTGAAGGCTGGAGGAGTATTGTGTGGGTGTTATTTAAACCAATTACTGCTGAAGGCTGGAGGAGTACTGTGTGGGTGTTATTTAAACCGATGTATATTACTGCTGAAGGCTGGAGGAGTATTGTGTGGGTGTTATTTAAACCGATGTGTATTACTGCTGAAGGCTGGAGGAGTATTGTGTGGGTGTTATTTAAACCAATGTATATTACTGCTGAAGGCTAGAGGAGTATTGTGCGAGTGTTATTTAAACCAATGTATATTACTGCTGAAGGCTGGAGGAGTATTGTGTGGGTGTTATTTAAACCAATTACTGCTGAAGGCTGGAGGAGTACTGTGTGGGTGTTATTTAAACCGATGTATATTACTGCTGAAGGCTAGAGGAGTATTGTGCGAGTGTTATTTAAACCAATGTGTATTACTGCTGAAGGCTGGAGGAGTATTGTGTGGGTGTTATTTAAACTGATGTATATTACTGCTGAAGGCTGGAGGAGTACTGTGTGGGTGTTATTTAAACTGATGTATATTACTGCTGAAGGCTGGAGGAGTACTGTGTGGGTGTTATTTAAACCGATGTGTATTACTGCTGAAGGCTGGAGGAGTATTGTGTGGGTGTTATTTAAACCAATGTATATTACTGCTGAAGGCTGGAGGAGTATTGTGTGGGTGTTATTTAAACCGATGTGTATTACTGCTGAAGGCTGGAGGAGTATTGTGTGGGTGTTATTTAAACCAATGTATATTACTGCTGAAGGCTGGAGGAGTATTGTGTGGGTGTTATTTAAACCAATGTATATTACTGCTGAAGGCTGGAGGAGTATTGTGTGGGTGTTATTTAAACCAATGTATATTACTGCTGAAGGCTGGTGGAGTATTGTGTGAACCTCATGTTATTGGTTGTACTACTAGATTTTTTAATGAATGTGTTCTGCGACTTTAAATTCTAGAGATTCTTAAATACCAGTTTGTGGTGATTTTGTACATTTGTTTCCTATTCCTGGCTGCAAGAGAGCCCCTAATTTATGAATCTTCCTCTTCCATGGCATTGATTAAGATCAAGTGATAGCCATTTGCTATGTTCCTTTAATGACTTGCTTAAACTCCCAGTCCGTATTTGATAGCTCTCTTATATCGGACTAATTATACTTATGTACTTAATCATAATATAACAAATCATTTATTTTATTTATTCATTTAATTATATATTGTTGACCAGGTAGAGTACTGAGAACTTTCAGATTCAGCCCGGAATTTACAACCAGATTAAAAAAAAGAGATGTAAGGTAATATGAGAAGTTGATTGCATAGCAATTTATGTTTAGAAAAGTGTAATACAATCAAAGATAAAAATGCAGTTGCAGGATTATTCCGAACAAAATTGGTAATAGGTTGCTAAATTTCTAACAGTAGGAGTACACAGACTATGAAAATTATTGATACTATGTAATGCATATAGTGCTACAATAAGAACTCTACTAAAGGAATAATATTTTTTACTACATAATGAATTTTCTGCAAAGCTATGAAAACTAGTAAAGGCACACATCAGGAAGAGGAGGGTTGTAGGGGAATGAATTCTGGATGCAATAGCTGAGAAGAAAAAGTGTAGATGTGGTAAGATTGAGATAGCGAGTAAGTTAAAATTTGTGTGAGGAAAGCCTTGGGGGAGTGCATTGTTGTGTCCAAACAGTGGAGGCAGAAGCCAACAGAAAGAGATGGTGAATGAAGAAGAGCAAGTGTGAGTACACATACTAAAGAGATGGCATGAAAAAAAACTGTAACAAAGCAGCCTTTTGCCTACAGAGGTTAGAATTAAACTTGAAGGAACAATTTATAAAGAAAATAATGAACAAGGCAATAAAGAGGTTTCCTTACATAGGTCTCTGCGTTCCCTGATTTTCATATATTCCTTGATTTCCATGGACATCCTTGATTTTGGCACACATTTTTGTTCTACACTTCCTAAAGTTTCTGATTTGGGGATTGAATGGAAAAAAACTAAAGTAATTATTTATTGCCAAATATTACAGTAAAAAGCTATCTTATTCTTCAGAAAATTTAGATTTGAGTGTCATCCTGATGTCTACTTGGGTGTATCATGTGCATAAGGTTCATCCCACATCCCAAAGATCCATACTGCCTATAAGAGGATGTGTGTGTGTGTGTATGTGTGTGTGTGTGTGTGTGTGTGTGTGTGTGTGTGTGTGTGTGTGTGTGTGTGTGTCTGTGACCTTTTTGATGGACTGGCATACTTCTCTGCTTTACACCCACTAAGTACAGAGATGGGCTCCATCATTCACATGACTATGATAAAGCAGAAATCAGGAATAAATACATAATTACTCTCTACATAAAAACCAACAAGTCACAGAAGTTGAGACATTATGGTTTCACAGTGGTACAATCATGCCAGCTAAATCTAATACATTTTATGATGAATGTCAAGGTTCTGAACAAAAGCTGGGTCAAAAATACAGCTTACAAGGGCAACAAAGTACATTATAGAAGATAGCTAGCTGTAGAGTGGGTTTCAAATAAGTATACATTGTTAAAATGGATTGAATAACAATACAAACAGGATACTAGCTATCTTTACTGAAGAAAAGTTGTGAGAGGTATACCACAAGTTCACTTCTGGGACTTTCATATTCAGTGTCAAGTAAAGTGGTACTGCAGATAGACTACAGGGAATGTAGGTTTCTTTGAAGATGGTACAGAGAGCTGCAATAAAGTCAGTACAGCATAAGGTGTGACAAATAGACTGAGTACCTGCAGAAATGTGTGAGGCATTAACTTTGATAATAAGGGATAATGATAAGGGAATGCTGCATAAATGGATGTGAAATACTAAGAATAACAAAAATTGATAAGCTCATCTGTAAAATTTCATTTAATGATCTGAATGTGAGATGTCATTGAGAATATGGCAAGGAAAGCTTTTTATTCTGCCCTTCAAAGAGAGAGGTGTTACACATACAAAAAGGAAAGTGAGCGTTCTGGTCTAAGGTCAGCTGGTGAGATTATGAGTGGAATATTGTGATCTTTTGTTCACAAACCACCTATACAATAACATTGGCTGTGTTGTGGTGATTCAAAGAAGGCAAAATGTACAGGATCTTCACTGGAAAACATGCCAAATCAGACTAAATATATATATATTTTTTTGCTTTCTCTTTTTTTTTTTTCCTCAGTAAGCACACATGTTGATGTCTTGGTAACTTCTGGACAATGATTCCCATGCACCTGGGTAAGCAAAAATAGCATACTTTTTTAGCAGAGCAGCTTCTCAGACTGTGTTTTCACTATTGCATCATCATGTGTTAATTGTCAATGTAAGGTTTTCCACCTACAAGACCTAGTTGACACTTCACTACAAGTAGACAAAAGTGAATGCACTGGAGATCAGAATCCTTGACCTGCATTCGCCAAATAAATCATTCTGAAAAATATGCACACCCACACTCCTTGAACTTTTACACACCAACTCAAAAAATAGGGAGACTTCCTCAGAAAGGGAATTACTTCTGGCACAACTTGCAGACAGTGATGTCCTATGGAGAAATACAATTCATCGGCAAGTGGAACCTCAGATAATTGAAGTTAGAGCATTCAATCTCGACTACCAATAGGTTACCTGTTGAAAAATTGTCCTTATAAGAAGTACAAAACTCTTACTGATGCATTAGTGTGGACCTACAGAAGCTTATACATAAATTTAGGTAGTAAGGCATAGCAAGGTCAGTATATTATGATGTCATTGCAGGAGTTTTCAGCTCAGACAAATGTTTCAGGTGACTGTCCTTACCACTAAAACAAAATGCAAAAATAGCATACTTTTATATCAAAAACTATATTATTTGGTTTTATTCATGGTATGGAGCTTGTACCCAATTTCAAGGGATAGATCAGCTCAGAGCAGAACAGGAATAGAACAATTTGTTTTCTAAGAAAGCACATTTATATAGGCTTTCTGTTGAAATTTTGAATTCAAAACCTATGGTTGGATGTACAAATGCAGGGGCCCAGCACAAAACAAGTCTGGACTTTTTTTGCAGTAGTAGGATACTGGCTAGGTATTTTGCAGGATCATGGCATAGAAGTTTAGTCTATAGCTTTTTGCAAATCCTTTGTGCCTCTGTTTACATTTGGACCACAACTGCAGCATTTCAGACTGAATACATATGCTGATTGCTAATATGTTCCTGTACTACAGTCTATGTTCCTGCACTACAGTCTATGATTCTTTGTCCTTAGACTGTTGCATTTAATGTACTAAGCTGATTTAGGCAAGCCCTGCATTATTCCCTTTAATAACCTAAATCTGTACTGTCCATCACATCATTTTATGTATTTTCCATGCAAAGGATGCACCTTTTGCATCTTTTCTTGAAGCCTATCACAGGGAATATTCAGGAAAATATAAATGTGAAACAGTTTAGTTCATGTCATTTTAGAAAACATGGATTACTTGAAAACTTCAAATATTAATAAAAGTTCACAATTAAAGATATGGCAGGTTTTCCTTCAGTATTTGTGACATATAAACCAATAAGATATGATACACTGTTTGGAAAGAGTACTGATGTGTTAAGTCATATTGCTTTGTAAACCTAAGATAAACCAAAAGATCCAGACAAAGCTCTTTAGTTACCTTCAAGACCTACTTTTGACCAATTTATGCAGTGTGCGGGTGTGCACGCTTGTGTGTGTGTGTGTGTGTGTGTGTGTGTGTGTGTGTGTGTGTGTGTGTGTGTGTGTGTGTGTGTGTGTGTGTGTGTGTGTGTATAGCATATTTGTATTTGTTGAGACAGGGAATTAAATAAATTAAAGGATGCATTTACTATCGAATCATATCATTCTAAGCTAGCAGGAAAATAGCCATATTGCTCCGTTTGCTGTTCTGAACTTTTAAAGTGATTGTGATTAATTGTCTGAATAAATGTGATGCCATTTACAAAGTGAGGTCTGGCTGACAGGATGCAGTTTGCAAACCAATAGTTAGTCATAATGCACCCATGCTTGCAGCAGATTATACTTGCTTTGGGTTATGAAGGATATGCAGTTTGCATGTCATCAACTTTTTTAAGATACAAATAATAAAAACAATCAAGAAGAGAATATAACAAGTACTGCATTAGAGGGCAATAGCCCCTACTGAAAATGATATCCTGTCTGCTAGTGATGAGAAAGCCTGCTTTTTAATCTTAGTGACTGCCCTGTTAATTTGAGAGCATTGCTAACATCTATAGATCAAATGCTAGGCATTTCTGTTTTCAGCAGTATCTGGGATCAATAAAAGAAAAATGTTGTCTTCAAATACTGTATTTATTTATGCTCGCTACTGGCAGAGTTCACTTATTACATTTTTGCGTTTTAGCCATGAATCTGACAAAAATGACAAAAATCTTGCATCGGAAAAATGACTTTCTATTTATCTTAAGTAGGAAATTAGCATGCCTCGTTTTTTGATCATCTCATCCTTCTTTTCAAGTGCTTTGTGTTGGCATCAAGGATTCTTGATTGAGCAATGTGGAATTAATACACTGATCCACTACAGTAAATGGGTGCGTACATTTAGCCAATGCATCATCTACTCATCTGTAGCTCTCCTTTGAAGAATTTTTTTTCTCAAAAAACATATAGTTAAAGGCACAGTGGGCATCTAATTCCTAGTATTCATTAATTTTTAGAATCACATTTCAGTTCTGCTGAATAGAATGCAAAATCATGGACAAAGGCCTGAAATGGAATCAGCATTCTGATTGCTCTGCCGTATGTTCAAGTTCATTGGCGGCTTTTTGCCTTTTCTGGACCTAGGTTTGCATAAATGAAGTAGTAAATATAAATATAAATATATTAGTGTTACTTGTATTAATATTATTAATTGACTACTATATTGTCGCCGCACAGTAAGACGCTGTCCGGTTCAATTCTCAGCTAGAGCGTCTTCTGAGTGGAGACATGCGTGAATGGGCATACCTTCATTGAAGGTTGTGCGTCAGGCCTGGCAAGCCGGTATGTAAAAATCAACTGCCAATCATTAGCGGACTGGAGTTCCGCTGTGGCGACCCCTAACCGGGAAAAGCCGAAAGACACAAACAAAAATTAATAAGTCAATTATTTTATGCAACAATAAGATTTTAACGAGTGTCACCAAGAAATATAATGCCATTGCCCTTCGCGCCATGCAGGTATGATAAATGGGATATGATGACATACTGCTAGTGGTATAAGCTTTCCTGTCTCAGCTTCTGCCCTATTATTGTGTAACGTGGAAGAAACAATACATATGGAAACAAAGGTAAAAGAAACAAGAATCTTCCCTAATAAATGGATCAACAATCCTTGGAAGAAAGTTTATTCTCTCATTGAGACTAAAGATCTCCACATCTTCTTAGTACTTGGAGAAATTACACTGATTTTTTTGTTATGTGTAACTACCTCTCTCTAACTCTAAGTTATTCTCATTTTTTTTTCATATAGGCCATATGTACATATTGTATATAGTTTGTCTTTGTTTCATTTGTATTCTAATAGAAATTATGTTTTGTCTTTTTGAAAATCAATAAAATATTTGGAAAAAAAAAAGAAATAACTTTAAAATTATGCCCACATATCCCCACACGCATACCATTTTCCCCTTTTAATAGTACTTTTACATTGTTAACAAAGGAAACTGTAGACTGGTTATGTCACATTTTTATGTATGTGTGTTTCTGTAGAGGTAACCTTCCTCATTTACTTTGACCCAATAACTGAAACAATGCTACAGAGCAGACATTCTAATTGCACTTATCCTGAATAATGGAAGATCCAAGTTCCTTTTCTTACCAGGGAATAATATGGGTGCAGTTAAGTAGCTAGCTGGTAAGGCATGTATAAACCAAAAATAAGTAATATTATTCACCTCTGCATTAGCTACATGAAGTCAAAATCAAAGTGACCTTTACTGTCATTTAGACTCCACAAGGGTAACCTAAACAAAATTGTGTGCATCAGGCTCAATACTGAGATGGCAATTACACAAATACAAATTACATATAGCACATGCAACATGCAAAACATTAACTTTAAGTTACACTGTTATTTTACTACATACTATAAATTACTATGTCTACAGTTTTTAGCAACTGAGTGACTGATTATTGCACATTTATTTGTTGCATACGTATTTTCTGATATGTTAGAATAGCTAGTAGATAAATATTGGACTTGATTGACATTGTAAACAGATAACTATAAATGAACATCTCATAATTTGTATTGCACCATAATGGTTTGTCTGATGCAAGGCCTTGTTAATGATTAGCATTTCTGAGATTACTTCAGAGTTCAAGAACCTAATCACCTGTGGGAAGAATCTGTTCCTGAACCTGGTTGTTTTTCAGTGCATGCTGTGCTATCATCTGCCAGATGACAAGCTTGTAAACAGTCCATAGACAATGTGTGTAGGATCACTGCCTATTTTCATGGGCCTGTTGTAGCAACATGTCATATATAGACCATGTATTGCTGGGAAGTTGGAGCCTGTTATTCTCTCACTTACCTTCACCACCCACTGCAGGGCTTTTTGATCTGCAACTGAATAGCCCCCATGCCACACCATGAACTTGCTTGTTAGGATGCTGTCTATGGTACCCATGTGGAAGGTGATAAGGATGGAGGATAATAGATTAGCTTTCATCTGCAAAACTGATAATGGGATTGGTATTAAATCTGGCTATACAGTCATGAGTTAGTATGGTAAACAATAGTGGACTCCACACACATCGCTGGGGTACTCCTGTGTTAATTGTGGCATTTCTTGAGGAATTCTTGCCCACACATACTTTTTGTGATCTTTCAATCAAAAAGTTCAGTATTCAGTTGCTCATGTGGTTACTGAGGCCTAGATGGACAAGTTTCTTGATTAGCTGTTGTAGATAACAGTGTTGAATGATGTACTAAAGTCAATAAACAGCATCCTAACATAACTATTGTATTGTCCAGGTGTGCCATTGCAAGATGTAGTGAAACTGAAATGGCATCCACCGTGGAGCGATTGGCACGATATGCAAACTGTAGTGGGTCGAGTGTAGCTGGTAGTTTTGCTGACAGGTGTTTTTTGACCAGTCTGTCAAAATTTTCATGACAGTAGATGTGAATGTTACTGGTCTGTAATCATTCAGGCTTGAGGGAGTTGCTTTCTTCGGCAGTAGTATTATGTTTGTAGTTTTGAAGCATTTGGATACTTTTGTTTGGACAAGGGAGATGTTAAAAATGTCCATGAGTACAATGCTTAATTGTTCAGTGTAGTCCTTTAACATCCTTTCCAGGATGTTGTCCAGTATACTAGCCTTCCTGGGATTCACTTGTCAAAGGGTTTTCCTCACCTCACCTGTGGTTAGACTGAGCACTTCATCATCTGGACTTGTTGCAAGTTTCCCTGCCTTTGAGCAGTTCCTCTCCTTGAGTCTGCAGAAGAAGATGTTTAGCATATCAAGACATGTGCCTTTCTTCATAGCTGCATAGGAATGCAGTACCGCAACCTTTTCTCAGAATAATATGTAATGACCCTCAGCTACTACAAAATATACTTAGGCAGAGACATTTTTTTTAATTTTATTTAAATCTATTTGTTAACTGGGATGGCACAGTGGTGTAGCAGTTATTGCTGTCATCTCACAGCAAGAGGTTCTCTGGTTCGATTCTAGGTGGATTGGACACTCTAAATTGGCCCTAGGTGTGAGTGTGTGCCTGTGAGTGTGTGGTGCACCCTCTGAGGAGGGTTGGGCATTGGGTTAGCAACCCAATCCCATAAAACCCATACCTGCTGCAGAAATGAGTGGTGAAGGGTGCTTGTTGCCCGATGGGCTGAATGCAGTGGAGCGAATGCAGGATGCAGGATTTGTTAACTGAGTAAGCACACTAGACAAAGTGCTCCTTTTCAGAAGGACCCTAGAGTGCCATCTGGTTAAGTGACCTACTCAGAGTTATACAGCAGGCAAATAGATTACACTGCCCTGTACTATTTTTTCCTCAATAAAAAATGTTATTAAGATTTAACAATTAGATAACAAAACATAACAATTAATATATATATATATATATATATATAGAAATTAGTTATTTAAACAAGTAAGCAGATGAAAAAACAAAACACAACACAACAAACCAACTATATACAAAAGTATCTACTATATATCTAAAACTCTAAATATTCATGAAATAACGCTTGTTACTAACATACTAGTAACTGTTTATTTAGTAGTTCTGTAAGTTTCATCCAGGTGTTGTAAAAAGTAATGATTCTGGTTGTTCGCATCTTGATTGTAAGAAGTTCTAAATGACAAACATCAGCTGCAATACTTATAAATTCTTTTAAAGTTGAAGTTAATTCATTTTTCCAGTTGTTGGCGATTACTTTCCTTGCAATTGTTAGAATACTCCATAGAAGTGGGAAATTTATTTTCTTTACACAAGCAGGTATTGGGGTGTTGAATAAAATTAATGACTTGGTTAAAATAAATTTATCAATAAACAGAACCTGTAAAAAATTAATATTATTTCAGAATGGTTTAATAACATTATAATCAAAAACATATGCTGCCAATCTGATTTACATCTCCCCTACAGAAAGGAGCACATTAATATTAGAAAGCCTTAATCATCTGCACTACCTGCCAGACTAATTCCAGGTATAATGAATCAAACATTTTGTCTTAGCAGAGTGTTCATCAGGTTCTTGAAATGTTACACTTATCTTTTCTTTATATAGATCTATGCATACAGATAACTTTTCAGAATCTTGCGTACCCCTTCATAAACAGGCCATGGACACCTTTTATAAATCTGTCCTTTACTATCACCAACATACAAAGATAAACAAACTGGTGCAGTTTTTGTTTACTTAAAAAGGCCTCAGATTTTTTATTTATTTTTATTTTACAGTTTGGTTACCTGGTGGGTGAACTTTCCCACAGACCCTTTTCCGTCACAATTTGGGTACAAAACATACAAATAATAAAGATGCATACAACATTGACTAAGACAAGAATGCAGAATAATACAGAAGATTAATATAGACATAACTGCATAGGTTGTAATACAATTTATAAAAGATGAAGGGAGATTAGTATACATTGGAGTATATTTTAAATATTTAGAAAATATACATGTATTCAGAATGAGCATGCTGTACTATTGCAAATTTGGTTCTGGTTTATACTGCTTACATTGGTAGGTTTTGGTAATAGGCATTGTTTAACCAGTGTCATGGAAACACTTGCACCCAGCTTCCTTGAGTGATTTTTTGAATGCACACTGGATTTTAGTCGACTTAACCTCAGGAGGAAGGTTATTCCATAGTGCTGGTCTTACCTCAGAGAAACCCATTTCACCAATTGCTAATTTATAGAGTGTCCTAGCTAGAGTAAGGTAAGGATGTTGGCTGCCTCTCTGTAAGCAGTTTTATTCTCTAAGCAATAGCTGGGTTCTCAGAGGTAAGCAGTAGCTCATATGAATTAGCTTGAATAAAACTTCACTTAAAACAAGAGCAACTTTACTAGTTATCAGGAGCCAATAAACTTTCTTTAGTATGTCACGGGGTTGTGAATTTTGCTCAGCAAGTAATGCAAATTTACATATTTACTTTCTGCTTTTTGTAGCTTTTGAGTATTTTGTGAGGACTGTAGAACAATAAGGTGAAAGTCATATTCCAGTTTAGGAAATAGGACATTTTTAGCTATTGATTTTCTGGCAGAAAGACTGAAGAGGTGTGATATGCAATATTATAGATTTAGTTAGAAGAGAACTTTGATTTTTATATTATCAGCCTGAGTTTTAAAGTTAAGTAGCAGGTCTAGTGTTAGCCCTAGATATTTTTGTTCTATTACATTAGGAATGAAATCCCCTTTGTGGTCCATAATCTTATGTTTTGGTAATGTAGTAAGCGTTTATCGAGTGTCAAAAAGCATAGCATTTGTTTTTGGGAGATTAACCTATTAGAATGTTGCCAGGTGCATAAGTTTGAAAATTTGTGTTGAATATTTGGTGCAAAGATTGATGCGATTTGTTTACATCTAGTAATAAAACGTCATCAGCATACATTCTAATGTTTAGGTTAAGGAGGTCAATTGAGAGGTCATTAATGAACAGAGAAAACAATAGAGGTCCTAGAACTGAGCATTGTGGTACACCAGTATTACATCTACTTCCTTCTGAAAGGGATTTATGTCTCTAAACTTGAAAGGGTCTATCTTCCATTTAGATTTGGAACCAAGCAGTGGCACTGTCTCCAGAGTATGTTTCTTTTTATGTTTGTATATGAGCAGGTTATGGTTAGCTGTCTCAAATGTCCTAGTCATGTCCGCAAATATACCAGCAGTGATATGACTGTTGCTTATATTATTGCAGATACAATTTGCTGCTGAAAGTAAAACTGTCAGGGTGCTAAAGAAGTTTCTGAAGTCATATTGTTTATTAGATATGAGTTTGTAGGTGTTAATATGTTTAAATAGTTGCTTATATAGGAGTTTCTCAAATATTCCAGTTATTGGCCAAAGACTGGATATTGGTCTGTAGTCTTTCATATTGAAAGAGATTTTACTTTGTGGAGATGTATGATAACAGAATATGTAAATGGAGCAGGGACTGTGATAGTGGTAAAATAAAATATAAGTTAAATATGTTATTTTAAGGGTTTAGAAATGTTTTCAGTTGTGAAGTCAAAACATTTAGGGTTGAGTTTACAATGTACACTGCTTGTAGTGTGCAGATGTAGATGGAGTTTTTTTAAGTTTGTTTTGATTGAAATGACTGATAAATTGAAGGTTGATGCATTCAGCTTGAGATATTTTAAATCATTTGCTTTTTGTATATCACTTGCATTTACTGGCATCATCGTGACAGCCTGTCAAAAGACAGCAAATTATCTAAACAGCAGAACCTTCATCATTTCAAATTTCACAAGCAACCTGTACAGAAGAACTTTACCAATAGGAGTTCCAGATGGCTAGGGCCTTGGACTCTTACTGTTTACACAATTTATTATCTTCCTATCTCCAATGTAAAACAATTATGTCATATTCATATTACCTCATCTTTAGAAATGGTCCCTTACTCTTCAACATATATTTTCAAGCAGAAGATGTTTAATATGATGTGCACATTTATATTTCTTAATATTCCATCAGCAAAAAGCACTAAGAACCTCATGGCTATATATTAGCAGTATCCCAGTGTGACGTAACATTAAAAAGAGACAAAAATGTGGCTGGTAATCCAGTTTAGATGCCAAATCTAGATTACATTCACAATTTAAAGCTGCAATGTATAAAGGAACTGGGCTAAGGGGCTGCAGGATACCTATTTGAAAGATATATATTGGCAGTTATACTACCATCAAGAAACAGACACACTTCCATCGCACTAGGACTCGATCTACTTTTAATTTATAACACAACAAAAAAATAACAGTACACATATTAGCCAATTGGATTTTGATTCAATGTAGAGTGCTTCAAAGAAAGCACTGTTAGATCCCTAGTACCAAAAGACTGAATGCCGAAAGACTAGAGTCAAATGGTCAAATGTCAACAACTAGACAGATCAAGTGCTAAAAGTATAAAATATTGATTATGTCACTATGTAAAACATAGAGGAACACTAGATTTCAGCAACATCAGTCTATCATCTTACACCACTATAAAATATAACAACATGAGGTTGAATTCTTCATCAGTTTCCTTACCTTTGGTCAGGTGTAAACTAAACAAGGTCTAAGTGTGTAAGTATACTTCCACATACTGCAAATCCTTAATCCATGTTTGTAATTGACAATCACTGACAGTGCCACTTGTATTAGTGCACCAGCAGTTATTAAAACTTCTGGGAATTTCAATCTTCTCTCTAAGACTGTATAATCCTGGAGTCGATATACACAAATAAGAAGGGTATAACAGACAAATCTCCCACACAGAATGTGCCTTTTTTATCAGGTTGAAGCTTTTTTCAGTCGTTTGGTTTGTCTGTCTGAAGCTACAGCCACTATGGATTTGTCGAGATGTAGAGGAACCATTTCTGCCAGTATAAAGCACTATAATGGTGTCAGAATTGAATGTGATTACAACAGTGACCTAAGAATTGAGAAAGTTTCATGAACTGTACAGACTTTTACTGTCAATAAACAAAGGTAATAAAAAGGTTACTGTAGAGGGTGGAGCCAAGATGGCTAACTGAAGGCAGCACAAGTAAAGAAGTCTGCTGTTAAATTTCAGATATCAGGAAAGTCCAGTTATCAAATCATTTTCTTGTTAATTTATATTTAAACAAAAGAGCCTTAAGAAAATTTTAAATGAAACAAGTTATATTGTGTTTTTCATTTCAATTCATAATTAGCTTACCTCTGGCTTGAGTTCTTCTAACTCATCTCATTCAGAAATGTCTACTAAGAAGGATATTGAGCAACTGCTGTCCTCTTTACATGACCTTTCATTCAAAATTATTTTCAACAAAGACTTGATAATCTACAAGAATATAATTTAAAACAGACATGCTTACGTAAAGATATGCTCCAAAAAACAAAATGTTAAACTTCAAGACATAGAAACCTTTCTGAAAGATATAGAAGGAAGACTTCAAGAAAATGAAATTCAGTCTGAGTTTCTACTTAAACAAGACAATTTGTTCTCAATAAGTTAGAATACTTGAAAGTTGTGAGAGAAGGACAACTTAGTTTACCTGAGAAAACAGAAGAGATAATTGCATTTTTTTACATCAAGGATACCAACCTTTCTAAATCTTTAAGAAAGTTTATAATTTCATATAGATATATCCAAGTGTGATCTGGGCAAAGCTCCTTCCTCATCTAACTCTCAATCTCTAAGATCCATAGTGGTTAAACTTATGTCCTTTTTAGATAAGGAACGTATCTAAAAACTGCTTGGTCAGAGGTTCCTCTGAAGCTAGGTCAAGATATAATTAGATATGATAATGACCATGCCACTAAAAAAGAGGAAAATGTAGGCGTTTAGTTAATTATTAAAACAAAACAACTTCAGAACAGAACTTCTTTTTCCAGTCAGAATAGAAATCCTCCTCCCTCAACTTGTCCCAGAACATTCGATACTTTTGAAGAACAGCTACCTACATTAAAAAATAGCATCATTCTTACTACACAAGATATGGACTGGACTTTACAGTCCCTTAGAGAATGTCTGAGAAATACCAATGGTCTGAAGTATTTCCTATTACTAAAAGCAAAAGACATCCAGACAGTCTTCACTCTCTCAGAAAATGGAGAACAAAACTTGAACTTCTCTAATTTACCTAAGCACTGTTTTAGTACTGAAGGTCAAACATTGATATTTAATATTTCATTTGGTTAAGTTTTATTACCTAACCTATATTTAATAGATACTAAATGCAAGTGAATAATTATATTATTTCTTAAAATATAAAAATACTTATCTTTACTCTCTTATTAAATATTTACCTTCTTATAGTCACTATATGTGCATTTCAAATAACACTATTGCTATATACACATGAGCATGCCCCCCCCCACACACTCATGCACATGCATATATAAATACATACCAATGCCACAAAAGCACTTTTTTAGATACTCATATAACTACTTATAGCTACTGCTTTGGATTACTATCCTTATCATCAATGCGCATTTTTGGTCTCATTCCTGGTCTGTACACTACTCACTTCTTCACCGTCCCTTGCCTCCAAACTCATACCGTACAGCTTTCTGCAGACAACCTAACCACTATGCATTACCTTAAATACCTATAATCCATCCTGAAAACATCTCCTCACCATTTAACACACCTCTCTCTCTAGTTCTCATAACACTCCTTTCATTAATATACACACGGCCATCATCTTATCAAACCTCCATCTTCTTCTACCCATCATCTAAACTCTCACCATCTCAACTCACAATGAGATTAAATCAATTGCTACTGCTTTGTGCACTCACACCACAAGCTCAAGTCACTGAGTACCATAATGTTCCCACATCATGCCAAAACTCCATCACAAACACACATACATTACAACACAAAACCTTCTTTCTTTCTCTATCTCTCCTTCTCTGTACCGATACAAATAGATCAGATTTGTTCTCTTATAGATCTATTAAAGTTAAGAATAGCACTTTATCAGCAGTACTGAAAATCAGATACAAATAAAATAGCTACATACCTCTATTCATCCCACCTCCATCCTGAAACTTAGTGGAAATATTCACCTTAACCCCAGACCCTCACATCAACCACCCACCATGGCCAACCCTTTGCTTTCTGGTGTTCTCAACACCATTTTATTCCATCAGGTAATGAAACTATCCCCTTTCTTTTCAACATTAATCTCAGAGGCATCTGCAACAAAATTCATAATACTCATGCAAGTCTAGATTTTTACTTCCCAGACATATTAATCGACACTGACACCTGTCTAAAGCGAGACATAACTAACAATAAAATTATTCCACCAGGTTTTAACATACTCAGAATGTTCAGAAATCTTAAAAGAGCAGATGGTATTGATATTATTTACAAAAACAACTTAGAAATGTCTTTAGCTCATCTAAATATTACAAATTTTAGTAATGCTGAACTTCTGATTGCATACCTCAAAATCGACCAAACAAAATCTATATGTATCTCAGCAGTATACATCCCACCAGACGACAACATTACCATAGACAAAAATAACCTACAGTGGATATCTGACAACATCTCCCAGAAAACCTTCATCTTAGGTAACCTAAATATAGACTGGCAATCCATAAACAGCAGCAACCCCAAGGATTCTATTCACCTATTTGACTTCATCCAGCTAATAAGCTCCACCATCAACTAAAAAACTAACAGGCAGTCACAATGGTCTGGATATTGACAAGCAAACCCCATAATATAAAATCTTCTGGTTGCTTACCAAATACTATAAGTGACCACCTCCAAATGTATGTAATACAACAACTGATTCACCCAAACAAAAAATCTATAAACAGGTACGCAATTTAACCAAATTTGACAAAGGCACATTTATTACAGTTCTGTCCCACAACAACTGGAATGTATTAAGAGTATTGCCCCTAGATGAAGCAGTTACTCACTTCAGTTACACTTTCTTAAAAATACTAAATGATTTAGCACCAGTTAGGACAAGAAGAGTAGAGTCATAAACAGCACTATGGTTGATAGAGGAGACCAAACAGCTTATGCTGCAAAGAGATAAAGCATGGAAAGAATAGTATAAGAATAAAACACAACATACCTACCAACATTTTAGATGTATCAGAAGCAATACCAAGATCCTTGTTAAATGAGAAAAAATATCATGCTACAGTAATCTCCAAAAAAGGACCAAAACAAGCCCAAGTCTTTTTGTTCTTGTCAATTTAAAATTATTACACCCTGGCCATAGCACTACACCCTGTCCTTCTACTTCAAATAACAAAAAGCCCATTGCCAATCAATTCAACACTAATTTTATCCAGTCATTTCTATCACTAATCAATGACCACCTCACTTCACCCCTCCAACTTCCATCTGTCCTCATAAGCAACTCACTGTCTTTTAGTTTTCAGCCCATCACTACATCAACCATAAAAAAATTACTATCCAAATTAAAACCAACGTCAGTTGCCATTAACTTTCCCACTGAGTTCCTCAAAATAGGTGCCGAAGAACTAGTCTTCCCTGTCTCCTTTCTGATCAACCAATTAGTAACTGAAAACTATGTCCCATCCATCTGGAAAAAATCCATTATTATACCCCTTCACAGAGGGGGTACTTTAAAAGAGTTAACAAACTATAGGCCTATTGCTGTTCTGTCATGCCTCTATAACAGTGGTTTTCAATCTTTTTACACTTGGGGACTAGTGAGAATAGCAGAATTATTTCAGAGACCACTAAGGCAGAAATAAAAAAAACATTCCCCCGGATTCAGCAAGCCCTGCACAATGTGCAGGAACAGTGCAGAAGCTCCAGGACACAATATGTCCACTGTGCAATCCAGGAATAAGCTGCAGGGACGTGCACAAGCGCTCCTGCACTATTCCTACACAGACACAGCTCCAGTATGCAAATTACCCCATTTGCAGGTAAAAAAACATGCAAATGAGGTGAATTTGAGATCCAGGAAACTAGCAACCGGCCGTGCAGGACTAGTGTAATCTGCAGAAATGTACTCGGTTAGTACATTTCTGCAAACTACAAAACGGAGCCATGACAGCTCCAAATAAAGGGTGTATATAACATGTAAAGCATGCCAATGGCCATTGGCATGGAAAACAGTTTAAAAAAAACTTTTATTTTTGTTTAGCCAATTTCAGTTGTTTAAGCATAGGGCAGCAGCGCACAAACGAGATCGGGTGAAAATTACAAAAAAAAAAAATAACCTGAAATAAGTATCACTATTTTGCCATTATACTCAATGGCAGGCAGAAGACAACATGGCCAGTGAATAGTGGTTGCTAAGGGGGGAGGCTCAGCGTAGGACTTGTAACTATGCATCAGCAGGCAATCCTATGCAAATGAGGGGAATGATACTGAATCCCATATATCCCCTCAATGCTAGTCAGCACCCAACAGTGTAAGTGCAGGAATAGCTTGGTGCAAGCCTAGGAGTTATCAGACATCATAGGGGGTTGTGTCAGGCATACTGTAAGTGGATTGGAGACCTGTGGCTCAGGTTTGCCCTTAGTTTTGCAGAGCTAAGCAAAGGGGTGTGTCTGAGGCTGGCTAGCACACTTTACATTGCCTAAGCGGGTGTGTGTGCCACCCACCGGGTTTTAAAGGGGAAAAAAAGTAAACCAGGAAATAGCAGCTCTGTGCACATTTGAGCACTGTGTTTGTGCGGCACGCCCCCAGGCTTAAACAGGAAGGCAATGGGAAGGGAAAACATTAGTAGGAAGGTAATCAAGGAGAACTAGCATAGCTGGCAGGTGAAATGTATCAGAATCAGCCAATTACACAGGCAGCAGACCAGCCCAGCCCAGAACACTACTATAAACTATGCAAACACCTTTCCCTCTGTTTTTTTCCCACATACTCTATACCTCTGGAGTATAGAAGTGGGGAAATTTTAACAAACAAAAACAACGAAATGAAAGGGGCTGCAGTCGCTATCATACATCAACATGTGGAAGAGGCTGAGGGTGGTGATGATGAGAATGTTGTCGACCAACCCACAGTGAGGAGACGGAAAAGAGTCTATAGACCCAGGGTAACCTACCAGAAGCCACATGAGCTGGAGATAGTGGAGCACTATAGGGTGGACAGGGGCCTCCTACAGCAAATTGTTGAGCTGTGCTGGCCACGCCTGACACACAGAATTAACAGTGGGGAACCCATCCCAGTGGATATCAAGGTATGTGTAGGCCTAAGAATACTAGCCACAGGTACCTTCCAAAGGCCAACTGGGGATATCACGGGGATCTCACAGGCATCAGCATCCAGGGTAATCCACCTGTTCCTGGATGCCATGTCTGCACATGCCGGTGAGCACGTATATTTCCCCAACACCCTTGAGGCATTGGACAGCAATATGTGTCTCTTCCATCAAATAGCAGACTACCCTGAGGTAGTGGGTGCTATAGAGTGCATGCACATATACATCAAAGCACCACCCAGTGAGCGGGATAGGGTCTACATCAACTGCAAGGGCTTGCCCTCCATCAACTGCCAGGTCATGTGCGATACCCAGGGCATTGTAATGAATGTGTGTGCTGGCTGCCCTGAAAGCTATCATGATTCTCACATCTGGCATCTAATGCACCTGTACCAGAGAGTTGCCAATAGGGACATTCCTTACGGTCACCTAGTGGGGGATGCTGGTTATGCACTGTAGCCGTGGCTGATGACACCCATCAGAAATGCACACACACCCGAACAAGAACTCCATAATGAGGCACATGCACAAACCAGCATTATAATAGAGAGTGTTGGGATGCTCAAGTCATGGTTCCAGTGCCTGAACACATCTGGTGGAGCCTTGCAGTACTGACCAGCTACATGTACTCAAATTGTCATCATAAGTGCCATGCTACACTATATGATCCTGCTGAAACAGCTGAAGCAGGAACAGCACAGGGCAGGGCCACACAGCCCCCCACCATTGCCAAGGCCTGCACAAGCATAGAGTGACTCAGAGGAGGAACAACCTGAGCCTGCCCCAGTAGGCAGAAGGAGGTGTGCCTGGTATGCCCTGGCCTTGGCAAAGAGGCAAAGCATAGCACATACACTGACACAGTAGGGACCCAGGGAATGACACCTCTCTCTGACTTGCACATATGCTAAAAGGGATGCCAAACATGTCACTACCTGTGCTCAACCATGCATAGGGAGTGTACTATGTGCATCTGACATAGGCAGCCCTCCAGCACCATCCTCAATACTGGCACATCCACAAATAAAGTCACTCTTCTTATCAATTGCCGAATGTAGTAGTATGTGCTGTTACTTGTATCTATGGTATGGATGTGAGCATGCAAGGGAATTGGGTGGCTGAATGGGATGCTAGCAGATAGTAGACACCTATAGTGGCAGCATGAGATCTGTAAAAAACACTAGTGTCACCATAGTAGCCTGTACTGCACTTGGTGACAAAACCCACTGCAGGAAATATGCTGGGCCACATGTGTGTCCATATGACACACACATGCCAGTCAGGGAGGCTCACATACCCAACAACAGTCTCAGCCAGCAGGACAGGTGAAGACAAACACAAACAAAGGATGTGCTAAGGCCTCTGAATGATGGCTATGGGTAACCTCCCCCCCAGGTCTACACAGACAGACTATATTAGGTCAGGCAGTGGGATGTTAGTTCTGAAGGGTAAGAAGTCAGAAACTGATATGTAGGCAAATCAAACCTAAGACCTGTAGTACCCTGATATGCCTCTAGTCAACATGATAGGTTAGAATACAGAATGAAATGGAGCACCTGACATACCAGTACAGTCATAGCAAATGTGTACAAGTGTCGGTTGTGCCCCCCCCCCCCAATCCTATGTAGAAATGTAGTAACAGTCAGGTGTGTCCCCCAATCCTATGTAGAAATGCAGGAACAGTCAGGTGTGCCCTCTCAATCCTATGTAGAAATGTAGAAACAGGTGTGCCCCCCAATCCAATGTAGACATGTTGTAACCGTTAGGTGTGCCCCCCCAATCCTATGTAGAAATGTAGAAACACTCAGGTGTGCCTCCCCCAATCCTATGTAGAACTGTAGAAACAGTCAGGTGTGCCTCCCAATCCTATGTAAAAATGTAGAAACAGTCAGGTGTGCCCCCAAATTCTATGTAGAAATGTAGTAACAGTCTGGTGTGCCCCTCCGAATCCAATGTAGACATGTTTTAACAGTCAGGTGTGCCCCCCAATCCTTTGTAGAAATGTAGTAACAGTCAGGTGTGTCACCCCCTCCAATCCAATGTAGAAATGTAGTAACATGTATGTGCAGGTATAATACCAGTGGAGCACAGATGATCTGAGGTGCCCAAGGTAGCAGGGTAGATTGTTGCATTTGTACAATATGCAGGTATGCATGTGTTAGGTTGGTGTGTGTTTCATAATGTGTGAGAGTGGTCAGTATGTATGCATGGTGAGGTTTGACCTGGTGGCTATTGCCCAGTACCGCCGATGACAGGGCCAAGTTCTCACAACTGCAGTGCCAAACACAATGCTCCCCAGTAAAACACATTCTAACAGTAAGCCATTGTAAATGTATGGAGGTAATATGTGTCACCATCTGAAAGATGGACATGGCATGACTGTTGGGCCAGATATGCAAGAGTACACAGGGGAAAGTACCCCAGACAGACAGTGTATAATGTGCAACCTTGAAATGGACACACCCTTGGAATTGTACATACAGGTTTGCATCACATTATCTGGGCTTGTAGTAGGGAATACCGATGTCATCTAGCCAAACACTCTCAGATCACAAAGGTCATAGGAAGGATGTATTGAGAAACAGCTGATGTCCCTGCACAATCCAGCATAAGCAGAATGCCCCATGCATGTCTGTGAATCAGATGTAAGTAGTGTTCATAGCACACATGCATCCAGCTCACCCAAACACCACCCACAGATACCTATCTGGTCTTATCCTTGCTGTTGGGAATTGGTACAATATAACCCACACCTATGTATGACAATAGCAAAAGAATGCAGCATTCAGTGCAGGTGTCCCATGCAGGTGTGTCCCTAGCTGTAAGCAGCACCCTGCCAGGATCCACACCACCTGATCAATACTGACAGAAAGTATTGGCATGAACACCTAGCACACCTACCCTGTCACCCGAGGGGAATATACTGTAAGGCAGTCTGGTACTGTAGGACTGACAAGACTGCAACGGCCTGCTACAGCTGGCCTGCATCACTAACAAATTGCCTATAGTCCTCAGCCAAAGGCCTGCATCTCACTTGTATGTATGTCATGTCATGGACTCCCAAATAACAACATAACACAGTCCACAGAACCCATATGCAAGGCCATGTGGACAAACCACAGTAACATGTCCACCATGTCCCACTGCATGAACTGTGGACCAACACCAATACTCTGCTGTGATGGGGTGATAACTATAGGGAAAGTATCAGAGAATGTTTGCATAATGTATGGAAGAGGATAGAATAATAGAGGGAGGGTGGGAGCAATGGCAGCATGGAATGTGCAAAGTCAGAAACACAACCGTGCACACATACTATCCTAGGCTGCAAACACAAACATGAGTGGCTACAAACCTGCCCATAAACCACAATAGGGGTAATGTCCTGACTTATGACCCCTGCCTTTGGCTAACCTGTATGAATCTGTACAGCTGTGAGGTATTGCCACAGTTAGATAAGGCCATACTGTCACGTCGATGGATGTACAAGTATGGGATCCTCTGCCACCACTGTACCAATGTGCTGAACCAGTTGCACAGACTCAGCAGCAAGTGTATGCAGCTCCCCCTCCAGAATGGCATTAGTTTGCAGGCATATGTAGGCATTTGACCACAATACTGGACACAGCTGAATTCAACCTGTGTTCCCCAGGACATCACTGTGAGCAAAAATGTCTACCTGATAGTACTTGAGGACATAAAACATCATAGTGTCTAACACTACACATGTCTGAATATCTCTGCTAACACCATGACCATGTAGCAGAACCAGCACAGACAAAATTACCTGCAGTACCCACTATCCTTTGTCCAGTTTGACCCCATATTGCCAACTGATCTACAGATATCCTGCAGAAACATTTTGCTAGCTGTAGGTGTAGAACACAAAAGTCTACACTGGAGTACAATCTATCTGGAATGGATCCACACATTCAATACAGAAGGGCATACTGGCCATTCTCCCACACTTAAATAAAGGCAATGTCAGACAACAAAATACTGAAAGATCATACTGGGCATGCTCACACACTTAAATGAAGGCAATGTCAGATAACAAAATACTGAAAGGTCATACTGGGCATGCTCACACACTTAAATGAAGGCAATGTCAGATAACAAAATACTGAAAGGTCATACTGGGCATGCTCACACACTTAAAGAAATGAAGTTCATGTCTGGCAACAACAGTGGACCATACATATCTGACAGTTGCAGATGTTAGTGCATACACTTATCAGTATGCACCAGTCATGCTTTGTACACACATTGAATGGGAATACACACATATATCCAAGGACAACACACTATAATATGCTAAAAGTACACATATATAGATGTGTGGAAGAGAGTGGCAGTGACAAAGAGCCTTCCATCATGAGGCCTGTCCAACCCAGCACACAGCCAAATGGCTATAACCACATGATGTGTAAATGTCACTCACCATAGAAATTAGCCGCTGGTATCCCTCAGCATTATAGACTCTGTGGTGCTAGTGCTAACTGTGCAACATGACTGTACAAGGCAGTAGTCATCTAGCAGTTGCATACATGTACCTGCGGAATATAAACCTGTGTTTGCCTGAGTGTGGTGTGTCTACCTCTAGATGAATGGTTAATGGCCCATGCACATACACTGCCCTCCCCGTAGCCCTACTATGGCAAGCCTACTGATGTCAGTCACTGTGAAATACACCTTTGGGGAAAAAATAGTCCAGTAACCTCTGTGTTGCATCCTATAACTGCATAAAGCTGTAGTGTGATATACTAGTTGGGTAGGAGTTCTAATCCCAGATGTGGAACTGTGTATTTATCTGTGTAGGGATCAATACTTTTTTAGGCTAGTCACACTCACTACAATTCAAATGCCCTACTTAGGCAAGCCTGCTGATGTCGTTCACTTTGAAATACACCTTTGGGGACGGAGTAACTCAGTCATCTCTGTGGTGCGTCCTATAACTGCATAACGCTGTAATGTGATAAACTAGTTAGGCATGAGTTCTAAACCCAGACATGGCAACTGTGTGTGGGTGTGTGGGTGTTTGTCTGTGTAGGGAGCAATGCTTGTTAGGCTAGTCACACCTATTCAAATGCCCTACATAAGCAAGCCTGCTGATGTCATTCACTTTGACATGCACCTTTGTGGGAGAAGTAACCCAGTAATCTCTGTGGTGCGTCCTATAACTGCATAGTGCTGTAGTGTGATAAACTAGTTAGGTAGGCATTCTAATCCCAGACATGACAACTGTGTGTGTGCAGTTGTGTGCTTGTCTGTGTAGAACGCAATGCTTTTTAGGCTAGTCACACTCACTACAATTCAAATGCCCTACTTTGGCAAGCCTGCTGATGTCATTCACTTTGACATACACTTTGGGGAAGGAATAACCTAGTAATCTCTGTGGTGCATTCGATAGCATAATGCTGTAGTGTGATAAACAAGTTAGGTAGGAGTTCTATTCACAGACATGGCAAGTGTGGATGTTTGTGTGCTTTGTTTGTCTTTGTAGGGAGCAATGCTTTTGGGGCCATTCACAGTCAATACTACTTCCATTGCCCTTCTTTGGCAAGTCTGCTGATGTCATTCCCAGTGAAATACACCTTTGGGGAAAGAATAGTCCTGTAATCTCTATGGTGCATCCTATAACAGCGTAATGGTGCAGTATGATATAGTAGTTAGGTAGGAGGTCTTTTCCCAGACATGGCAAGTGTGGATGTTTGTCTGTGTAGGGATCAATGCTTTTGAGGCCATTCACAGTCACTACATCCTCCATTGCCCTTCTTTGGCAAGCCTGCTGATGTCATTCCCAGTAAAATACACCTTTGGGGAAGGAGTAGTTCAGTAATCTCTGTGGCATGTCCTATAACAATGTAATGCTGTAGAGTGATATAGTAGTCCGGTAGGGGTTCTATTCCCAGACATGGCAAGTGTGGATGTATATTTATTTGTCTGTGTAGGGAGCAATGCTTTTGAGGCCATTCACAGTCACTACGTCCTCCATTGCCCTTCTTTGGCAAGCCTGCTGATGTCATTTCCAGTGAAATACACCTCTGGGGAAAGAGAAGCCCAGTAATCTCCATGGTGCATCCTATAACAGCGTAATGCTGTAGTATGATATAGTAGTTTAGTAGGGTTCTATTCCCAGACATGGAAAGTTTATGTTTTATTTGTCTGTGTAGGGAGCAATGAGGCCATTCACACTCACTACATTCTCCATTGCCCTTCTTTGGCAAGCCTGCTGAAGTCATTCCCAGTGAAATACACATTTGAGGAAGGAGTAAACCAGTAATCTCCATGGTGTGTCCTATAAAAGCGTAATGCTGTAGTGTGATATAGTAGTTCAGTAGGGTTTCTAGTCCCAGACATGGCACGTGTGGATGTGTGTGTGTGTGTGTGTGTGTGTGTGTGTGTGTGTGTGTGTGTGTGTGTGTGTGTGTGTGTGTGTGTGTGTGTGTCTGTTTGTCTGTGTAGGGAGCAATGTTTTTGAGGCCATTCACAGTCACTACATCCTCCATTGACCTTCTTTGACAAGCCTGCTGATGTCATTCTCAGTGAAATACACCTTTGGTAAAGGAGCAGTCCAGTAATCACCATGGCGTGTCCAATAACTGCGTAATCCTGTGGTGTGATAAACTAGTTAGGTAGGAGTTCTAATCACAGACATGACAACTGTGTGTGTGTGTCTATATTTGTCATACGTATCCTGTATGGAAGTGGCTGTGAGTGTGCAACAACTTACAAATTTCTTATATGGTGGGCCTATTATATGTCACAATGTCCAGCTTACAAGGATAACAGATGTCAAATAGCAGAGAGGCTGGGGTGCCAATCCATACTCCTACATGTGACATTAAGGCCTGGTGAACAAAGTAAGCAACTCTTGTATTACCAAGAGAACACCATCAACTCATGTCTCATACACAAACACACTTGAATAGGCAACAACCGCTTTGTTGGTAGTACCCTGCATATTGCCCACAGATACTAACCATGGCATTATTGGAGTGGACTACAGAGGGCATGGCACCCTGTCCCATCATTACAATAGGCACATAATTGCAGACAGTGTACCTTCACTATGTTCCCCATCGGACACCTGCAACATCTGTGGTGCCATCAAATGTGACGCACAAAGGACATACCATGCCTTAAACACATGCCCTGTATGGACAGATGCCACTGATACCAGGGAATACCTGTATCATGCTATCAATGTAGGGGCATTACCAGTTTCTGCCACATGAGACCATGACTGGCACTTCTGACAATAACAATCTGTGTACAAAACATGGGCCAGACACCCCAGGTACAGTTCCACATGCCACTGAACAAGCATGTGGGATGTGTGCACATCCCAGACACTGTCCATGTCATGGACAATAGAACACATACATGGCAAGCATTGCACAGCACTGGCCAAACACAAAAGTAACCCAGGTGACTGGATGGTGAATACAATACCCACCTGTGTGCACCAATCCAAACACTACACCCCTGAGTTACACTGCAGACCATTGTCATGTGGCCTGATTCCAAGGGATACCCTTCACCTAGCCTTGTATAGCCTTCTGGCAGTCAACCATTACACACCCGTGAAGCAATGCACCCATGCATGTCAGTTACTGGCACTCTGTGTCTATGTGTGTGGAGTATGATGCTTTTGACCTTATTCACACTCACTACAACTCCCATTGGCCTACTGAAGCATGTTGTATGATGTCAGACACATTCACATACCCTTTGCCCATATAACATCCAGATAACCCCTGTGGTGCATGTGATGCCTGCGCATTACTGTATTGTGGCAAACTAGCTAGTTAGGAAGTCTATTCCTGACCCTGCCAAGTGTGTCAATGTGTGTGAGTCCCTGAGAGAGTGTGGCTGTGTTTATGTTGACACCTGTTCATGTAGACAGGCATGTGTACTACACCTACCTTATTGCTACATAACTGTTGCAAATGCCACTCACCATCAGATTTACCTTAGAAGAGCTCCCCAACATGTAAGCTATGTGGTGCATGCAGTAACTGCATAGACATGTGAGAGCAATACATAGTCAGTCAGGGGTTTGAAACCCCATACTGGTAGGTGTGTGACACAAACATGCTTCGGTTTTACTCTCCCACACCCTCCCTGACTTACTTTGTCTCTGTCTGTCTCTCTCACTCTCTCTCTGGTGGATGTTGAGAAGTACACCTGCTTTTCTTAGGCAGCAACTTCTGTTTTGTAAGTGATGCTCATGATCAGCTGATGGCCTCTGCATGAATTGCAGTCCCCCTCTAGCTGACTGCATGTGGAACAGCTGTGGTAACATTCCCATAGCCAATTGCATGGAAACACACTCCAATATCTAGGAACATCATGTTGGTGTTGGGCCTTTTCATTCACTGTGAGCAGGACCTAAATTTGTTGTTTGGCAAACAGCATTACAGATGGTATTGGGATTTACCTCTAACAACATACACTGTGGAAACAGGCCAACAAACAGGAAGGGGATGTGCCAGACATGACTACAGAATGTAAGTGCTGCTCTTCTGCATTTGGAGTAATGTTGGTTTAACAGGGTGTGTGTGGATATGACTGGTCTACATGATGTAATACCTGCCATGAGAGTTTTATGTGTTTGAGGAAACTCTCATCTGTAGGGTTATCTGCAGATTGGGCAGTGTGTGGAGCCTTTTGTTTCTTGTGTTACTCACAGAACACCTATCAGAGAAATGCAGAAGTATAGTGTGAGGATTGCAGTCAGTACATGGTGATAGCCATGAGAGTTACTAACTTCATATCCCTCATAGGACATATGTGACAACAAACCCTGGAATGACAGTAAATGTATGAGGTTATCACAGCAACATGCCAATATTGGGCCAGTGTTTGTAGCTCTAGCCACAAGTCTGTCAACCTTTGTATATATGTCATGCAGTAAGAGGCGCATATGTTCTGTACATCATTATTTATTGACATCATACCTGATAACTAGCCAGTCAGATATCAGAATGCTAGACATGTTATGCATAGTAGGGGTTGTTTCTGAGGACATAACTTGGGCATTCTGCAGTTGTGTATACAGTTCTGGGGTCTGTGTACTTATGGTGATTGTTGACAGTATGTGTATTGCGCATATGTACCTTGGGCTGTGCACAGACTGTGGTAGATGCCATTGTTTTTGGTCCTGTTCTATCTGAAGTTATATGCTGCTCCAGTGTATGGTAGCCTATTGCCTCACATATATAGGGCCAGACACACACGTGTCCCATACCACAGGTAAGCATGGGACCACACTATGTCATGACCCAGTGTATGTAGAGTTAGTCTGTGAGTGGCATAAATGAGGATGGTGCTTATCAGACAGTCCATATAGTTTCATTTAAGGTTGCGTACCATGTGTGGTTGTGGCTAAGTTCACATTGGTTCTGGGTATGCACTATCTCACAGGTGTCTGTTCCTCTGTGCTGGACATGCATGTAGAGCCTGCTATAATTGCAGGTACATGTGTATTCCCCCATACAAAATGTAGTCCAGTGTTGTGGCAGTCTGCCTGTAGTTTGCACAGTGCTTTGTGACATGTCTAGCAGCCTACTGTAATTATTCAGTGTGCTATGTCCAGTTATTTGCAAGACATACTGCTGCCAGGCCACCATAACTGTTGTGTATTTCTGACAAAGCAGTGGGATTCTGTACAGATGTATGTCACTACTGGGTAGTAGGTGGCCATGTGACCTCTGCACCACCAGGTATTATGTGTCAGGACAGACTGGCGTGTGTGAATGCATAAACAGTGTGGGCATATGTAGTCCAGTATTTATATGATATACCCATGTACATGGCTATTATCCACAGTGTGAGGCATGGTCCACGTGTCTCGCATGAAGGGGATTTGTGTACACCTCTGGACTAACCACAGAGTGCCAAACATATATTGATCATATCTCTGCTGTAGTCCACAGGATCATTACTGTACTATGATGTCCTTAGGATGTCTGTCAGTAGCCAGTGGCACACATGTCAAAAGCAGATGTGACCTACCACATACAACATGTCTGTTAAGACAACCCCTGTTACAGTAGCAACAGTCTACATATATACCTGCAATACATACATGATATCCCCTTGCACTAAGAGGTTGGGACTATTGGTGCTGAGGTAGGACTCCACTCCATGTTCTGAGCATATGGTAAACATATATGTGTATATATATATATATATATATATATATATATATATATATATATATATATATATATATATGTGTGTGTGTGTGTGTGTGTGTGTGTGTGTGTGTGTGTATACACATATACATATCTACATACCTGTATGGAAATATATATCCACACACACACACACACACATATATATATATATATATATATATATATATATATATATATATATATATATATTCACATTTAAACACTCAAATATATACATATACATAGCAATATATGTCTACACATATACAGATATATAGATACATATGCACATATAGTTATGGATATCTACATATATATCAACATAAATAGGTATAGCTGATTAGATATGTATGCACATATAGTTATAGATATCTACATATATATCAACATAAATAGGTATATCTGTACAAATAGGATGTGCATACACACACACACACACACACACACACACATATATATATATATATATATATATATATATATATATATATATATATACACAAAGAGATCTACAAATGGCCATATATATGATGCACTATACAGATGTGTAGACATACATATGTATGAATATATATGTGTATATACATGTTGACATATATCAACATATGTATATGTATATATCCATATTCCTGTCATGTGTAAACTTCACAGTTGTGTATACCTTCCCAGATGTATCTCATCGTATGTATCTGATATGTGTATATTTAGATATAAAAACATATGTGATGGCAACAGTAATATCAAAAACAAGTACTACATAATTGTGAAAGTCAAAGCAATTGTTCAATACTATTCAATATGTATAGTGACAGATATATTGGAAAAACAACAACTGTGTTCACAGCTATCATAGTGTAGTGTTTAACTGTTGTGACTATAGTGTACAGTTTTCTGGGTTCAATACCACAAGGGCTGTTTATTTTGTTGATGGGCAGAAGAAGAGCTGCTGGATACAGAGTGGTTAAGGCAATTTTCAGTAGCTTTAAGAGCATTTGCATGGATTTGCGTAAAGCTAAGTGGTGCTAAGATACGGTTAAACATACAGACACTCACACCATGTAGGCTTCGTTTACCCATGCACAAATTTGCTTAGCTGTTAAATTGCAGCAATGCTGACACCTGCTAAGTATGGCTCAGCCCTGGTAACCAGTGTTCACATCCCAGTCTGATAACATAGCAAGGTAATGACATCTATAATAAGTGTATGTGATGCCATGTACAATACATGCATCTATGTGCTGTCATTACAGTAGCAAGGGTTGTGAGTGTCATGTCTGGGACACACAAGTATATAACACTTGTACAGCACTGTTATCCATGTGAATGTGTTACATATAAGGGTAGTAACCCAGGTCACATGCTGTCACACTGGCATGTAGTGTATCATGACAGTACTACTGTTGACAGTGGTTTGCCTGGAAAGAGTAGAGTGCTAAATGTAGTACTGACAACAAGCACACCTGCAGGCATAGCTGGACTCTGAGGACTCACTGTTGTGTTCCTGGTGTGTGAGCTGTGTGACAGTATATATCCCCTACTGGATAATGATCTGACATGTGAAATGTAACTTTAGACTACCGTCTGTACAGCACATGTAGTAATGGCATACATATTGTTGTCAAATGTCTATCTGTCGACACATTCATCCTACTGCATAGCTACTTGCCAAGCTGATGTCTGTCAGGCCTTGTACAGATGTGCAGATGGCAGGTATCCAGCTTGGATATGTACAGGCAACCTATGCTTGACTGACACTGACTTAACTACCCATCTGTGTTATAACTGGCACATATAGGAGACAAAACCCTGTATGCACTACATGCCATGGGTACCTCCATTACATTACCACAGTCAGCAGAACATGCATGGATACAGGTCTCCATCACAGACACTAACCATGTGTTGCAATAAATGTTGCATACATGTCAACTGGATTACCTCAGTGGCCATTTGCAGGAGGCACCCAGATGATTGGCTGATGCATGTCACTCTCACCCTGAGGGTCACCACAGTGGTGTCTGTTGATAGATTGCCTGCTGGCAAATGGCAGGTGGCATGATACCACTGTACACACACCCCCTACACTATCCATCTCTCCATGGACAATAGCCATGTACACACCTATGACCACCTGCAGAGATGCACCCCAGTACTGACAGACGTGTACTTGTGCATTACTGAGGATAGCAGTGTCTATGTACACCTTTAGTTGGGAATACCATGAGGGCCTTCACAACCACTGCAACACCCATTGCCATAGTAAGATGTTGCTGCTGCTGTATCGAACATTACATGTACCCTGTTGCGCTCCTCTCCCTAATGACTATGAGAGCCTTGCAGTGCCAACACAACAGTGCTGTACAAATGGGTTGATAGGCATGGGATACACATTGAGTTCTGACAAGTATGTGTATGTGTGCATGTCTATATATCTGTAAGGTACAGCATTCCCAGGCCACATACTCCTATTACAATACGCATTGCAACACAGTACTATGGATAGTGTTGTTGCTGCCCATAGGTGAGTCATGACATTGCAACACCCTACTATGCTGTGGCATGTGCATTAGATGCAAATCCCTGTAGTACCACTGTTGGGATATACAATGGGTTGTATCGCAGTCATGGGCAATGTGTGATGTTGGGTATGTCAGAGTGTCATCACGAGTTCCAGTGAGTACAATATCCACTGTGGGTGCTGTGTACACTGTCATTACACCATGGTACACCCAGTATATGTCCCATGTACCACTGTATGGTGACCACTGTCACCATCAACCATACAGGTAACTTATACCACAATCCAGCCCAGTTATGCATGTGCTGTGTGCAGCCTACCTCTAACACATTGGACATACTGACAAGTTAGTTAGCATCGACAGGCCCAGGTCTCTCGGATATGTGGCTGCCAGTTATGTGGCTGTTAATGTGTATATGATGGTATGTCACACTATGTATTGTCCATATACAACCATTACATCCCCCATTACCATACTGTACATGTCTGGGGATGTTCTGCATGTAACATGAAACCTGGAACACACCTCACCCTAAACACTGTGTGGTGTGTGCAATGAAAGCCACACAGTTCAGTAGCATTACATACCTAGGTAGGGGTCTAGTCCCGGTGTTGCCAAGTGTCATTGTCCATGCTGGAGTAAATGACTTGAGACGTACCTCCCTGGACTACATGAAAAGAGACATGGAAGAGCTCTTGGATCATGTGACCCAGGCAGGTATGACCCTAGCCCTGAGTAGCATCCTGCCTTTGCCCAGAATGATACCACAGTATAAGGACAAAATGACTGACTTCAACAACTGGCTAAGCTTCTGGTGTCATTCAAAGGGGATCCAGTATTTGTCTGCCTGGGAAGACATGATCGGCAAACCACAATGCTTTGCCAGAGATGGTCTGCACCTGTCACCCCTGGGATTCAGGTTACTGGCTAAAGCTCTTGCCACCCCTATAGTGCTTTTTTTAGGCAAGGTTCAAAGGATAAAACCACCACCGTAACAGATACAAGCATGCAAAATCAGAAGGTAATGCTACTCAATGCTAGAAGTCTAAACCTCAAAATGCACTCTCTCGAGGCACTCCTAAAAATGGAGAACATCGATATTTGTGCAGTGACTGAGCACTGGTTCAAGGCTCCAGAGAGCACCCCTGCAATACCAGGCTACAATTCTTACCAGACTTTTCGGCCACAAAACCAAGACTGAAACACTAAAGGCGGATGAGTGTCCATATTCACCAAGGATATTCACACCTCCAGGCTAGTTGCCCAACACAATGCATCTGAAATTCTCCAGGTGCAATGAACACTAGGTAAGACTGCAATCCAAATTGTAGCTTGCTACAGATCCCCCATCATACCCCAAGATTCTCACTACACCTTCCTAAACATACTGGAAAATATTAAGATACAACCAAACACCCTAATACTGGGTGATTTCAACTACCCTGCCATTAATTGGGAAAACTACTCAGGTACCAACTCCTTTTCCCAATGGCTCTTGGAATTCATAAATTCCAACGCCCTGGATCAACTAATCCATTGTCCCACCAGGGGCTCCACTATCCTAGACCTGGTCATTACCAACATGGGAGATAGATGATCCACACCAGTGGTCACTCCCTCATTGGTCAGGTCTGACCATAAGCAAATCACCCTTGACATCCACATCCCACCCCACCCCCCAGTAAGGAAACCTCCTTAAAAAACTTCGCCAAAGACAACTTCATGCTACTGAAGTCAGAAGTGACAAACTTCACAACACCCATGCAGACGGATCTGGAAGTTCGACTGCGGAATCGTACACCAAGGCACTGTATGAGCACATCCACTCGTGCATGAATCGTGCCATCCCAATTAGAACCAAGATGCTCTTCTCCAAAAAAAGGAAGCCAATCCGGTGGTCCCCTGCTATAAACAAACTATACAACAGTAGGAAGAAACTGTTGCAGAAAAGGGAAAATCCCAGGATACAAAAAACTCCCTCACCAGCCTCAGTAAGAAGCTGAGATCCCTCATAAAATCCTCAAAAGCTAGTTATGAAAATAAAATTGCCAAAGATTCCAATGACAACCACAAGGCATTCTATAGTTATGTCAAGAATCTAAATGGCAATGCTCAGATCTGCTCTGAGCTACAACAGAATGGCATTAAATATACTGATCCCAAGGATATTGCCAATATCCTGGCAGATCAAGTTAGTGCCAACTTCACTCCCCTCTCATCCCCTAAAGGGCCCATCTCAATACCAAAAGATTGCCAAATTCCAATAATCACAGCCAAACAGGTTGAAACAGCACTCTCCAAAGCTAAGAATACAGCATCCATGGGACCAGATGACATCCCAGGCTGTGTACTACATGAACTACAAAATGAACTGGCACCCCACCTAAGTGTCATGTTTAATCATAGCCTCACCTCAGGCTTCGTGCTCACTGAGTGGTGCACAGCTACAGTTATCCCACTCCACAAGGGAGGATCCACCTTGGATCCCGGGAACTACAATCCCATCAGTCTGACAAGCCTGATCTGCAAGGGCATGGAACGCATTATCATAGAACTTATAAACAAAGACATTGGCAACCGTCAGACACTGGACCCCACCCAGTTTGGGTTTGTGAATGGCCGATCTTGTCTCCTGAATCTGATTGACTTCTTTGAATCGGTCTCCAGAGCTGTGGATGAGGGTAAGGCGGTCCACACAGCCTATCTGGACCTCGCCAAGGCCTTCAACACCATCCCCCACTCTGGAATCATAAATAAACATACTAAGCTGAGCATAAATCCCTACGTCACTCGATGGGTTGCCAACTGGCTTACTTACAGAACCCAGACTGCAAAAGTAGCCGACTCCAAATCCAGCTCCGGATAAGTGACAAGTGGAGTACCTTAGAGTTCAGTCCTGGGACCACTCTTGTTTGGCATCTACTTCTCTGAAGTACAGGCCAACACTAAGGGACACTGGCTAACAAAGTTTGCAGATGACTGCAAACTGGGAGCCATTATTGAATCCCCAAATGATGTGGATATTCTACAAAAGTGCCTTACAGAAACAGATGCCTGGTGCCAGAGCCATGGGCTCAAGCTTAATGCCAAGAAATGTATAGTTATCTCCTTTGGAAAAAAACATGTACCCATGAACTACCACATAGGTGGCAGGACACTAAACATCGAAAGTGCGATGAGAGACTTAGGGACACAAGTGGACAGTGGTCTCACTTTCGATAACCACATCACCACAACAGTCAGAAAATCCTTCTACGTGGCACACCTCATCACTAAGGGCTTTTCATCCAGAAAAAAGGAGGTCATTGTCCCACTGTACTCATCCCTCATTAAACCCATTATAGAGTATAATGCCCCATTTGGTATGTACCTTACAAGACATCTGCAACAGCTGGAAAGGCCACAGAAATACCTCACTAAAAGAATCACAGGCCTAAAGCAGGTGCCATATGCTGACCGTCTAAAAAAACTCCAGCTATACTCTGTGGCATATCGTCTACTCAGAGGCAATCTCTGCTTAACATACAAGGTCATGTCAAACCCTGAGCTGTTGGACATCCTCCTCTTAAAGAAATCCCAATCCCTCAGAGCCACACGTTCCAGGGATCTAAACCTTATCATCACAATGAACAAAACATGCTGGAGGGATAGGTTCCTGACCCAGAGACTCCCCATACTCTGGAATAGACTGCCCATACATGTCAGGCAGAGCACCTCATTGGCCCTCTTCAAAAGGAACCTTGATGATTGGATGGGAGATAGGAAATTCACCCCGGGGATCATGTCAGTCACCCTGCTAGACAGGGGCCCAGAGAAGTAAATATTGTGGGAAAAAATTCCCAGGGAATTGTTATGGCTATGCTTACATAGGCCTTAGGGCCGATAGCCTAGTACCAACCTATGAACCTATGAACTTATAAGGGTGTGTGTGTGTATGTGGATAGGTCTACAACTGGTTGCTGATTATACATGTTCCAGTGGGCCATCTGTCCATGTGGCACAAGCAATAACTGTTATGCAAACCTGTGACATGTGTTCAAATGTACCCCAGATATGTCACAGCCATGGTGTTACCACAGTGCCATACCCCTTCTGGAATATGATTGCAGACCATCCTCCTGCTGACATATGTACACCTACGACACAAATGGATAACATTATGGAGACCACACTCACCCAGTAGTACTAACAGCTATAATGCATTATTGCTGGACAGCTACACTACCTGACATGTATGCATTAAACATTACTCCTGACAACATGTTACACTACAGAACATTGGTACACTGTACTACAGTCACCGTGTGCATCAGAACCATATTAGCCTGTCCCTGCATTGATGTTATGGATGACAGGGATGTGGCACAGGTATCATCATATGCACAGGGTGTGTTGTTGGTTTGCCAGAGACTGAGGGTGGGCTATATTTTTGACAGCATGTGTGTGGGAGAGGGGTTTAATTAGTTGAAATGGGCATGGTGATGTGGTGTGTGTAGATATGGGGTTGCCCTAGGTGTGTTCGTATAGTGTGTGAGTATGCATGCACACAGTTCTGCTATGTGGCTGCCCTATGCAGGTGTTTTTTGGACAGCTGCAGACCAAACCTGGCAGGGTGTGCAGTTCACCGCCTCCAGCCATGGACACATGGACTGTGCCTGCCAGTGGTTCCATGGACATGTCCAAGTACAGGCCTCGATGTGCTACTCTCTCCTGATGATGACAGATGTGTGCTTGAATCAGGTCCCTCCTGGAACTGGCCAGGGCCATGCGTATGTGGCCTGCTGTGGTGTAGTGTGGACAGCACCCCCCTCTGCAGTGCTGGGGCTGATACTGCCACTACAGGAGCGCCTTGGTGTCCTAGCACGTCCACGTTGACCATCAGCTGTTGGTGTTGCTGATCTACCTCCACTTGGCCATCACCGCACTCCCACTTCATGTTCAAGCACTGGCAAGCCACAGTCAATGAGGACACCATCTCACCCAACCATCTATCCATGACCTCGGTATGAACACGGAGGGCACCAGACAGTTCATGGAAGTTGTCACTTCCAGATGTGAAAGCAGCCCTCTGCAGCCTCAGGCTCTGTCTGGTGTATGGTTCCATATGTGCCTGCACCCCCATGACAGTCTGAAACATGCACCTGGTGGTACCAGTTGGGGTGCTTTTGCCAGGGGCATGATGACCAGTGGCCTTACCAAGAGCACTCCAGTACATCTGCCTATGTGGTGCCCTGCTGGACATCTGGCTAAGCCTGCTGTGATCAGACACAGTAGGCATAGATACCACAATCTCCTGTGCACTGCCACCAACCGCCAACTGTCCCTCTGCTATGGCCACTTGTGATGGGGCATGTATAGGCACTATAACTGTGTGCGGGATCGGGGTGGCTAAGAAGAGGATGTCAAATGATGGCACAGTCACGGCCCCTGACAACCCCACCTGTGCCTCAACAGCACTATCATCATCTTCGGTGTCTGTATGGACACCAACATCAGATTGCATGCAGGAAGGACCCTGACCCACCTCGCCACCTGTGGGGGAAAACAAGAAATGCACTTTAAGGCCTGTACAGCATTGCATAACAGTACACACATATACACATGTATACACACACACACACACACACACACACACACACACACACACACACACACACACACACACACACACACACACATTCCACCATAATACCTACCTGTCCCTGATTTTACAGACAGTCCCACATTTAATCACATAAGATCCCCAACCTTCATCACACTTGAAAACATACACTTATTAATACCACTCATTAATGTATCATTCCTCTAAATGCCTAGATGAGTGGTCACAACACAAGACCTCTTACTCAATTACCTCCTTGACCTGAATGGAGTAGGTTTTACATGGCCTTACTACTGTAATCCAGTGTTCACCCTGTGTATGTCCGGACATCCTGAGCATGGCCCCTATATGTTAGGGGCTACTACGTTCACTCCATAATGTCACGTACTGGAGTGGCATGTGTAAGTATTGCTTAGTACATGCCAGATCTGCTGCTCAATCAACCTATTATGGGGACAACAGTAATATATGGATACACTCCCTGGTATTGTCTAGTAATTCCCCAATGCATCTGTAGTGCTCCATATGTGGGTAGTCGTTCAACTCTCTGTTTATTACAATATTTAAGGTATACCTGGTGTTTACTTTCCTTCCCAATGCATGTTCCATGCTATAGACCTTATCATACTATCAGCTGTCCTGTGATTACATATCAGACAAGTATTCCTGGTGTCTCATGTGTCAGTGGATTGAGCTGCTTGTAATAGATTGCAGCATGGCTTTTGTAGGTGATGTACATGATCAGGTGATGACCTCTGCACCAATCAGTGTCGTCCACTTGCTACTTGCTTGCAGCATGCTGTGTAGTACTTCCAATTACAACTGTCATGGCAACCCACTACTATAAATCCCTACATCATGTAGGCATGGTCCCTTTACCTTTCCTGCATGGTGGACATCCTTTCTGTGTGTGGGCAGCAGTGTTACAGACAGCAGGTAGCAATACCTATTACAAGAGAACTTGCACACTCAGGCCAGCTACATATTTGTATGAGATTCCAGAACTACAAACAGAGTGTGAGTAGTGTTCTTGTATGCATTGTATAGCACCAGTGTTACAGGATTTGTGTGTACATACTAGTTTAGCATGGACTGCAGTCTGTCTGCATAGGTCTCAGCTGTGTGCCTATCCACTTGATGGCCAGAGGTGTGCCTGTTATGTTTTGCCTGTCCATCACACAGGTCTTATGTCAGATATATCACTGGCAGTGTGTGTGTTGAGTGCTATCAGTACATGGCTACATCCATTTGTGTTTCTGACTTCATATTCCTGACTAAGGGTATGTTGCAGACTATCCTGTAACACCAGCAACTTGCTTAGTGCATGACAACACTATTTCACATATGGGCCTGTGTTCCAGCCTCTGTCCTCCATCTACATACCAGGCTTTGTCCATATGACATGCTGTCAGGGGTTGTTATGTAGTCGCTTGTGAGTATGTCATGCTACCATTCCTGCCATCATTCCACTGCTGTTGTGGCCCCCACACATATTGTGGGGTTGGGTCCATATATGCGTGGGATTCATTAGCACAATACATGTGTGCCCTTATGCAGTCCAGAGGTCAGTATATGTAACAGTGGTATATGCCCCTGTATGTCAGTCTATGGGGGGGGTGCACCATAACTAACCTAGGCTGTTACCACATGTGAGGAGTATCAGGGGAAAGCTGCCTTAAGGTATCTGGATGTAGATTACCATACAATTCACCTTGGGTAAATGCAGGCCTACTGCTTCCTGCCATACAGACTGTTCTGTTTGTCAGTGTGACTGTGATGGTTTCAGTTATGTCTTGTTAGGTAACAGATACAGCCCGTTGTGTCAACTGAAGTCTTTATCTCCTAGGGATTGTGTACAGTGAGAAGATAGAAGCTGCTGGACTATACATCTGCATTACTTACTGTTGATTGATTGTTATCCTGTGGCCCAGTCTGTCTTTACTGTTGAACTACTTGAAGACCTTGGTCTGGACAGCAACATATATTATGCTTTCCAGAATTCTCTATTAACTGATCTGTTTGAGAGTTGCCTTAGTCTGTTTATATGTATTTCAGAGTCTAAACGGCTATATGACATGGCATATACAACTGTAATAGTACACAAATAAAGCTTTCTCATGTATGTAAACCTGTGTGGGGTGTTATATCATTTGGCATCTCTGTGAGTATATGTTTCAGGCGACAATTGTCATTTGTATGGGTGACTCATACAGTGTCCAGTTGGTAAAGTGGCAACTGTAGGCATACTGGCTGTTCCTTATGGTGTGCACTGTCTAAATATGTATCTTCCTATACATATTTCTGTGTGTGTATGTATAGTTTTATATATATATATATATATATATATATATATATGTGTGTATATATATATATATATATATATATATATATATATATATATATATATATATATATATATATATCTGCATATATGTGTATATATATCTTAGGAATGATTATTGGTTCCACATTGTACATTCTTTATGGTAGCCAGACTGTACTGCATGATATGTTATTGATACCAGCCTGACATCATACATGTGGGATGGATTACTGTTAAAATCTTGTGCCCATGTAGTGTCAGGTCCTGGTTATGGGACTTGCAACAGTTGGTATTGTATTACAGGGCAGACCTGTTTGGCTATAGAGGTGGGGTAATATCAATACATACAAGACATATGCAGCTTGGGCCCCCTCACCCCCATTAACAATGCTTGTGGTCATATACGTATTTGTTATGTTCTCTTTTATATATATATATATATGTACTTACATATATATATATATATATATTGCTCTCTCTATGTAGATATATATATCTATAGATGTATGCATATGTGTATGTATATATATATATATATATATATATATATATATATATATATATATATGGATACACACCCACACACACACACACACACACACACACACACACACACACACACACACACACACACACACACACACACACACGCGCAACATACATCTACATGTCTAAATACATTTTCTGTACTGTTGAATGCCTGTGCTGGATGATATGTTTGTAAAAGCATCAGAGTTATGTATGTTTGACATGGCTTAGTGGTAAATCCCTTTGGTTATGCTGTGCAAGGTGCTGGGTTTAAACCTTGCAGAGGCAGTTTGTTTTGTTGCTGGGCAGAACAACGGCTGTTGGATACAGAGTGATTAAGGCACTTTTAAGCAGTTGTAAGTGGGTTTACATTGGTTTGCGCGGAAGTAAGCACTGCTAATTTCCGGTTACACTTTCTTATACACAGTTAGCTTCTAAATTGCTTAACCTGTGTAGGCATTGCTTACCCCCACTCAAACAGGCTTAAACCTGCTTACTGCTGCTTAAAAGTGCTTACTCCCGCTTACCCCCACACTAATTTCTTTAAAAGAAATGAAAAAAAGTTGATAGGAAAGTGGTGAAAAAGGGGCACAAAGAGGGAAAGACAGTAGGGAAAATGGCTAGGGATGTGCAGGAAGGGTGTAGGGAAGGTCCATAGCTGCCCATTTCTTCTACAGCAATAGCTGTGCATATACACTGAATTTGGACATAGATTTGAACACTCATACCCCTGAGAGAATGGTGAGGACAACAATATGTTGTTAAGCCAATTAGACCAGTGGACACATGTGTGAAATGGACAGCTATGTATGTGGCGAGATTTTTTTTTTGAGAACAGATTGCCCTTTTTTTTCAGGTGAGAGTGATATATTGGGAGGGATAGTAGGTATATTTGGGGACGTAGGTTGGGTAGGTTAACAGACAAGACAAACAAGATGCATTCAGGAGCAGTATATGACATGTGAGGGGTAAACACCTTGAGGGGAGGGGTGATGGGAAATCAGAAACCCATGCGCCCTGCAGTGGAAACAGTGAGACTGAGGTCCCCACCTATGGGCAGTCACCACTGCACCTTTACAGCCCCGAAGGTGGCTGTGCTGGGGGCTGAGAAGGAAAGCCAGGCCAACCCTCTAGTCATGACACACAGCCCTCAAACTGGCATAGCAGATCTCTGACCTCCCTGCGGAGCTCGCTACTCACCACGACCCGGACCTGGCAACAGGTGACAGGTTCCTGTCCACGCCCACTCCCGGAGGGGGGTGAGCCCTTCCCCTGAGGAGGTTCCACCCGAAGGTGGTGCAGGATCAATGGACGAGGAGGTCCCAGGTTGGGCCCCAGATGTGCTGGTGCCCGGTGCCACGGCCAGGTGGTGTGGGACAGGTGGGTCCGCCAGGACCCGCATTCCCATACGTGCTATGGCATTTAAGTTTTATCAACATATGTGAGTTAGTAATAGTCAACACATTCCAGGATTAGGTATAACAGCATGCATATATATATTCCCATTAACCCAAACACCAGATATGGAACAGCTGCACAGCAAACAGAACACATGCATATATGGGACCACAGTGGTAATTACAACAGCATGCAGGTACATTGATGTCAGTATGCCAACAATGTGGGAGTATTTCAACATAGCACATGCATAGAAACAGATTTAAATAATTATTGAACAATAGGACATATGTCCCAACATTAGAGTTAAGTCAGCACATACCAATTGAGTTGTGTATTTAGTTTATTGTTGCAGATATGGTGGTGGTGGGGGGGGGTGTCAATGAACAACTAGTATATTCCTGTAGTTCACATTACTTTCCTAGTCAGTGCTGTTATCTGTACCTTATAAGTATTAGTACACTACCCTATTGCCTTAGTTTGGACAGTGGTATGGCTGTCGACAACTATATACATGAACTGGTTTTACCTGCAGTATACACCTCTTACCTGATATATCTGTGGAGGCATTGTTTGTTAACACTAATAGTTTCTACACATACTCCCAGATTCCAGGTTGATGTTATGCACATACCCGTCCTTCTCTTTTTGCACACACTTTGGGCATGTCTTCACCACATGCAGGTGAACCTGGACATATTCCCACTATTGCCCTCTTAAAACTTTAGTGACTTGTACAATGACAGGTTTGTTTTATTTGACATTTTCCAGATATGTACAGGTCTGGCAGTCAGTTATATGACATGGCATGCTGGCTACATGTCTGAAATTGGCACACTGATATGGCAGGGGGCAGGGTAGCAACCAACAGATATGGGCCAAATAACTGGTCATTCTGGACATTTCTGTACACTTGTGGGGTATGATTCTGCATACAGCTTACTACCACTCCCAGGATTCGAACCATGGCTGTGTCTGCTGAAATTAAGACACTGTCCATCACAGCTGAATGTGCTATATAGGTATTGCTGTATATCTCGTCTGATTTCTGTCTATAAATCTCCTGTGGTTTTACATTCTGACATTGTAATCACAACACTCATACAGGATTTTCTAGACAGCTGTATCATGTAGTACAGTGTGTGTGACAAAGGGATGAGTAATACATTATTATTCTGAGCAACTGCAACACTAACAATGCCATACAGTAACAGAGTAAACAGTACTAGTACAGGATATCAATCTTTTATTTATAGGCACAGTGTTCATATCTGACAGACCTGTGGGAGCAATGTTTGTTAGCATGTTGCCACACAAATTGCGTTTCCACATTAGTATTATGCACATACATCTCACTCTTACTGTACACACTTTGGTCACAGCTTGACAACATGGGGTGGAGATGGGACATACTTGGCTACTTAATCTCTTAGCATTTTGGGGTGTTGCTAGACTGACAGGTTTGCTGTTATAGATGTCTGACAATCAGTTGTATGTCTTGTTTGCTGCCTAAATGTCTGGGATAATCCCACTGATTTGCCAGGGGGAAAGGGTGACAGGCAGCAGCTAAGGGCCGATATACTGGACATTCTAGAATATGATTCTGCATACAACCTACTACCACTCCCAGGATTCGAACCATGGTTGCGTGTGCAAATACTACAATAGTTCACATTGCAGTTGAGTGTGCTATTTAGATTTTGTTGTTTATGTTTTCAGTGTTTTCTGTCTAAGTCTCTCTCAGTTGTACTACTTGACCTCTTTGAATTACAACAGTCAAATACAGACATTCCTACACAATTTACTTATGTAGCACAGTGTGGGTAACAGTCCTTACTACAACAGTACTATTAAGTGATTGCAACTCAACATTACCATATGATACCAGAGTGAACACATGCAGTCCAGCAGTTAGACCTTAACTGTCAGGCTATAATGCTTTTATTTACATACAACCTATATGAGACTCTTCTTGCCCTATTCTCTGATGTATGTAGTACATGCCTTAAACAATACAGGTTTTATTCAGGCAATTAACTTACTACTACTTTTAGATTTATTTCCTATGACAGTACATGCAAGAGTATTACTAACCTGCCTCGCGTCGCAACCTCTCCAATCTACAGCCATGGGGCTCCTGGTTCATAGCCCGCTCACTTGCTGCTGTGAAAGACATAAGAGGAATATTTAGCCATACCTATCCATAATATACATGAGCTGGCAATTATTAAACAGATAGTGGACTGATACTTACACATGGCTGGGACTTCCCCTATCCTCCTAGCCCCTTGGAGCCACTGATACAAGAGATGCCCCTTTCACCACTTCAGGTTGCCATAGTGATGCCTGACCTACTCACCTATTTGTGGTATGCCAGTGGCACTGGTAAGGTCACGGGCGAGATGTCCCAGGCTTCCACTTTGTATTGGGAACCCTGGTACTGGCCATGCAGCAGTCTCATGTCATTGTCTTTCACAAGCAGTCTTGCTGTGACTATGGACTCCTGGATTCCCCAGCGCTGCACCCAAAAGTGCACACCCTCTCCCATTCCAGACATAGTGCCTGCAAGGAGAAGCTACAACCGGTTATGAGATGTATTCCCACCTGTTAGGTTTAAATAGGGCTGGTTTCTCGCACTTTGTTGTGATTGGAGGTTTTGAAAAGGCTAAGCTATGGGAAAACCTGCTTACCTAAGGTTAGCATTGCTTAAAGGGGTATACCAATGGGCAGATTGAGTTAGTGGGCCTACACATTGGTTACACCTACTTAGTTGGGCTGTGCAATGCTTAGCGTTGCTTAATATTAAATTGCATTATATTTGCATTGTGGCATTCATTTATTATTCATTACATGTTATATATGTGTTTGGTATCCATGATTTATGTGTACGTACACTGTATGGGGTCCTTGTTTTTATTAGAGGATTTCAACACTTTATTACATTGACACCTCACGTCTGGGCTTAATGCAATACTCCAGTTCACATATTTATGTCCTGTAGTTGGTTATACACTATAAAACTGTATATAGATTCTTTTCACATGTTCAGTTTGTCTTTCCTATGGTGAGGGTCTGTTTGGTGATACCTCAATCCTATGTACTGCTGTGATGGCTTAGTGGTTAACTACTGTGACTATAGTGTGCAGGGTCGTTGGTTCAAGACCTACACTGGCTGTTTATTTTGTTTCTGGCCAGAACAGTGGCTGATGCATACAGAGTGCTTAAGGCATTTTTAAGCAATTGTAAGCAGGTTTGTGCAGGTTTGCGTGATGGTAAGCAATGCTAACCTCTGGTTAAATATGCTTACAGAGAGTTAGCTTCAATATTGCTTAACCTGTGTGCACATTGCTTACCCCTGCACAAATAGGCTTAAACCCACTTACTACTGCTTAAATATGCTTACTCCCACTTACTACTGCGTCACTATGCTTACTCTTGCTTTCTAGTGCTTACACCCGCTTACCACTGCACTAATTTAGACAGTGGTGTCTAATGGTTCTTGTGCAGGTGGTGGATTTGGCACCTATATGGATTTATCATTCATTACACATTTTACCTTCCATTTGTATCCCTGATCCTGTGTACATATACTGTATGGGGCATTTGTGATTATCTGTGGACTTTGCAACATTATGACAATGACACCTCACATCTGCATTTAATGCAGTACTCCAGTTAACAAATATGTGTTATGTCGTAGGTTATGCAACAAAATAAATTGATCATACGGTGATTTGACATGGAAAATGGATTGCACTGGAGTGGAACTCGAACCGGCAATGATTGCTCGTAAGTCAAATGTCCTGTCCAGTACACCATTGCTGTACTGCTTCATTTGCATATATCTTGCGTTTTATTCTCTTGTGTCATTTAAGCTGCATTAACCGTAGCTAAGCGATGGGCAAACCCGTACACTTACGGTTAAATTTGATCTGTTTCATAAAAAAAATCTTCATATTTAAATGTTGTAACTATTGCTCTTGTACACTTGAGGTGATGTTGCTGGGGGTATGCAAAAACCTATGAGCGGTCTCGCTCATTCTTACTCCTACACTGCTGTTCTTGATTGCAGGGGCATGTATATTCTGAGAGCTCTGACTTTCAGAACATACTACACACAAGGGCCATGGCAATAATTCTCTGCCAGGTGCTACAGTAAAATCAAACTTTAAATATCTGTATTGTACTGCCTAACAAATTTTCCTTTATTTTTTTTTTTTTTGGTTTCTGTTGCACATTCCAATGTATCAAGACATTTTTTCACAGTTTATTTTAAACTCAAAGCAGTCATACTTAGCATACTTTTGGTGTCATCAATACTTTTTTCTATTATTTTCACTTTTAAAGAAGGTTAAAATGTTTTGTTGAGATTTTCTTTCCATTTTTAGTGTTTAAAATTTTACAGCACAATGACACAAGAAATAACTTGCTTTCCAAAACACCATAACAAAGTATTTGCAAACAATATGCAAGCATTGTCAACAGCTGATCTGACGCAATACTAAGCAAAAATTGAAGGCAAAAGAGGATAAGGCCACTTTCTAACAAATTGAAAAGTCTATAAAAACAAATAGAGATTAAGCTCCAAGTTTCAGGTGCAGCACATAACACACTTTATTAGAAAAAAAACGGTAAAAATGTGAATGCTTTCACATTCAGCTTCAGAATGCTTCATCAGACATATTATAAAACACAGACATGGAGTTTAAATACAACTGGCTACCAATCACATCGCTTAAAAAAAATAACCCAAGAGGTAAAGCTCACAGTTAAAACATTTCAAAAAGTTATCTTTCTAATAAGTTTAAGAATGTATAAATAACTATCTATGATCCTGTCATTATGTTATAAACATCGACAAAAATACAAAAATACTTTTGTCAAACTCTACTGATAAACTGCTAAGAAACGCACTTTAATCGAATGTTAATATTAATTAAAAAATATATCATAAAAATATTGCATAAAAAGTGAATGATTTGATAAGCACTAACACTTTACAAAACTTCCTAAGACCAGCTTATGTGTAAATATAATTACTATTATAACTAATGTATACGTTGCAATCAATGTAAGTACATGGTGGGTAGTAATATCTTTACACATCCAGTGACACAAAAAGTCTATACTTTTGACCATTACACTGATTGTAGGATGTGGGATTGGGTATACGTGGCCTCCTGTACAAAATGTTTTTCCTTTTATATAGGGAAAACTAATAGGACTCTGATGAAAAGTGTTAGAGAGCATTTATATGCAGTAAACAAGGATGACTTTAATGCTCTGGCTTGTCATGTACTTCATAATGATCTCTCACATAGATTTATGTTTTAGCAGTAAAGTTAGTTAACAAAGGAGTTAGGTTAGGAAATTTTAGAAACTATACAGAACAACTAGAAACAAAGTGGATCATTAGACTGCAAACTGACAAAACTTGTGGTCTTAATGACAGAATATCCATTAAACCTTTTTTAATTGATAGAACCCTTATATATTAGTTATGATAGTAATTATATTTACACATAAGCTGGTCTTAGGAATCTTTGTAAAGTGTTGGTTCTTATCAAACCATTCACTGTTTTTTTATGCAATATTTTTATGATATATTTTTAATTAATATATTTTTTAATTACTATTAACATTTGATTAGTTAAGTTTGTTTCTTAGAAGTTTATCAGTAGAGTCTGATAAAAGTATTTTTTTGTATTTTTGTCAATGATGTTTATAACATAATGACAGGATTATAGATAGTTATTTATACATTCTTAAACTTATTAGAAAGAGAATTTTTGAAATGTTTTAACTGTGAGCTTTACCTCTTGGGTTATTTTTTTTTAAGCGATGTGATTGGTAGCCAGTTGTATTTAAACTCCATGTCTGTGTTTTATAATATGTCTGATGAAGCATGCTGTAGCTGAACGTGAAAGCGCTCACATCTGTACTGTTGTTTTCTAATAAAGTGTGTTGTGTGCTTGATGCAATACTAGCAAAACAATGTACTGTCATCAAAAAAATGAACCTGCCCCCTCCATTGCTCTTTGGTGGAAAATATATATCCCTACACACTGCCACCTATGCTTGTTGTCTTGGGCAATGCTGTTCCACGTTACTCCACTACATGATCCAGTAGTATAAGCGGCAATAACCTTTTCACAGACCAGCAGGAAATTTCTGCCAGACAAGACCTGGTCCACGTACTGGCAGTTGAAAAACACTGCTCCATAAAATTTAAGAAATGCATTCACTGCCAGGTTATGAAACATAAAACCAAACATAACCTCCTCTCCAACACCCAGCATGGTTTCAAGTCCAATCACAGTACTACTACTGCACTCCTCAACTTCATCAACATAGTAAACCAATACAGAAATGAGGACAGCCTTGTTTCTTCACTTTTCCTAGACCATTCCAAAGCATTTGATGCAGTGTTCCACCAAAAGCTCCTGTATCAACTTGCAACATTAAGTCTTACTTACCTGTCCCTCTTCTGGTTCCACTATTATTTCTGCAATTGTCAGCAGGCAAATAAATAGCAACAAAACCTTTCAGCATTTCAACCGATCTCTGTTGGCGTTCCCTAAGGCTCAATACTCAGACCTCTTCTATTTAATATTTTCATTAATAAAATTCATACCACTTCAACACTTGCCACTCTTGTACAATATGCCAACGATTCAACCCTTATCTGCTATGCCTCTTCCATAACAACATTACCGGAAATCACTCAAAAATCTTTTACTGACATTGAAATATGGCTAGAAAATTCAAGAAATAAAAACTTTTGCTATTTACTCCAAAACAACATGTTAAAGGAAAACTCCACATTAGAACTGAAAAAAATCACAATATCTTTGTTTTCTGAGATATTTTAACACCTCAAAATCACTCTGACTGCTTCTTATAGAATTTTAATATGTTTCTGCTAAATGCCTGCCAATGGGCCTTGACTTATCAGTGTGATCTTGTTTTTCTTCAAGCCCTTCTCTTTCTCATAATACATTTTGAGTCTGCCTTATATGAGTCATGCTGGACATAAGGAAGTAGTGTTATATTCCCATGCCAATTACATATAATGGGTTTAGTGTTAGTCACTGTTATCTTGTATACACCCACAGTAGTGGTGCTGCGGTAGCGTTGTCGCCTCACAACAAGATGTGGTCCCTTTCGATTCTCAGCTAGAGCGTCTTCTGTGTGGAGGCATGCGTGAATGGGTGTGCCTTCATTGAAGGTTGTGCATCAGGGCTGGTAACTCGGCACGTAAAAATCCACTACCAATCATTAGCGGACCGGAGTTCCACTGTGGCGACCCCTAACTGGGATAAGCCGAAAGACACAACAACAACTGTTATCTTGTATACCTTCTGTAACAAGACTGCTTCTTTTATTTCTTGAATTCCCTTATTTGTGTGTGTCTCATGGATTGTTTTATAGTATACTCAGAAGTTAAACAGCTGTAACCAAAAAACTAGCTAAATTGCAGGCCTTTGTTTTTTTAGCCCAAGATGAATTGACAGTCCCATCCTCCCACACATTGGTAAATGTGTTGATACTTTACAAAAATTATAAGAAAAAATATGTGTGACTTCTCTCTAAATGTCAAAGGCATCTTTGATACTATGTTTAAGTCATCTTGAAATATAAAGCAGTTTAAATAACAAACATTTAAAGTTTAAAGTTTATCATGCCAATACTGTTATACTGCTTACCTGAATTTGTCAAAAGAGGTGACAGCTGCCTTTGAGCCATTGACTGGTCTACTTGCTCTGTTTTGCTGTGAAATGCATGGCTACCTTGGAAACAGCTGTGAATCAGTGTAAGTTCTCATCATCTTAGCAATAAAGACAATGGAAACAGCTTCACACTTCTCGGCCTTGTTTACAGCAGCCTGAGCTTCTGGAATAATCAGGATTAATTACTTGTATACGATTGGCAGCAGTACCTGACTACAAATGTCTGTGTACCTGTGATATGTCATGCAGATGTAGACAAATTTGTCTGCAAATTATGTGAGAAGTTAAGCTTAAAAAAGTGCATGGTCTTTCTCTTCCTTTGATTCCATGGCAAGAAAATAAAAGTTTTATAAAGTACAAGCAGTTTCTTGTACCTACACAATACTGGAACCATATTGTAGGGAGAAAAGTAACCTAAGAGTTGAATTAAACTGTAGGAGAAGGTGGAGTTTTCCTTTAACAAAAACACACATTATATTGGGGTGTGGATGTACAGTATGACTACAAAAGGTCTTACAATCTGTGATATGAGCTAATGTATTTATGCCCATTGATGCCATTGAAATACATGCTCCTCCTATAAAAACTGTAGTAATATGCCTCCAGGGAACTGTTTACATGGTACAGTACACTGTTATGCATATTGTTTTCATATTAGGATATGTGTTTTTGTAGTGGAACAGATCAACCTTCTACACAGTTCACACTCTGCCATCACAGTGACACTTGCAGTATGGCAAAGGTGTGCCTGTGTCTATATACCATCATTAAATGTTCAATGACTGACATCAATATCAATTCATATTGATTACATGGTTACATGTCTTGTCTCATACACATGGTTGTTATGCTGTGATATACACAACCAATGTATCACATGTTTTAATGCAATCGCAACCTTGTGGAATTCATTGAATGTGCAGGTGCATTGCTACACCCAAGGATTATTGAGGTGGTCAGCAGCACCACTGTATGACTATTAGCAATTGTGTCAGGAAATGTTCTGCATGAGCCACAAACAACTGGGCTCTATGTGTCCTGACATGACATCAGGTTGCTCAAACACAGCTTTCCCATGAAACACATATAGGCATACATTGTGCAAATGATGTAAGTATATGACATTGGTACAGCTATATGACTGCGTGCATAGCAACAGAGTGTAGAATGTGATGAATGACCAAGGCTGTATGGAGTTCTAGTCACAAATCATTTATTCCAATAAATATGAAATGTTAAGTGGAATATACAACTAAGTACAAATATGTGTGTAGATATAAGCAGACATACCAAACCAGAGGACACAGACAATCTGCTAGCTGGCAGTTTGTCTCAACATGTCAACACCCTGTCGCCACTGGCCATTAGTCAAAGTATACATGCAAACAATACTCATGTTTTTATTCTCAGCAGGGCAGCACATCTGTGCACTCTCTATGGTAAATAAAACAGAAGCAATGGGCTCTGATAACATCAAAGATTGCCTGCACTGTGACTTAAAACTTGACTTACCAGACCCAGTTAGATCTGTATATCAACACAGCCTCCAGATAGTACAGCAACTGACTCAGGCGGACGATTACCTGATGCATGGAGTTATAGATCAATCCTGACCCTTCTGTGAGGCAGGCCAAGGAATCATCATGCACCGTCTCTAAAAGGACACAGGTAATATCCCTACTGTTTACTAAACCTATGTTTGATTTGTTCAGGCTACATCATGTCTGTTACATCTGTGTCTTCAAGATGGTTAACAAGGGCATGCATGATGATAACCCTATAATCCTGTATAACTTGACCTGGTCAAGGCATTTGACAATAATCAACAGTCAGGTATGACAGAGAAACTGTCAGAAGTGGCCATAAACACCTACATCACCAAGTGGGTAGACAACTGGAATACATACATGGTGGAGAAATATGTTGCAGTGTGTGTGAAGTCACCTCTATCTAGAGTCCAGTGACCAGGTCCATACCTCACAGCTTTGTAGTAGGCCCTTTCTAACCCAAAGCCCATTATTTAAGTGTCAGACATCAAAATTGACTTACACATCCCTTCTTCAACCAGCTTTGTGGATGATTGCAAATTGTGGACAATCATTGAATCCAAGTGTGTTGGTATAATACATACAGTATTAACACACACAAAGGATTGATGCCACAGCCATGGAAACACAGTAAATGGGGGGGGGGGTAAGTATATTATGAACACAAATGCACAAGACAATTGTAATATGGGCAACATACCCCTATGAGCAGCCCAAGTGGTATACATACCTGTCAACAAGCCAGGATTGCTCATTATTTCTAATACAGGTGTAACAGTGTCCCTCCAAACACCTCCTGCAGATGTTACATTTTGAGGGGGGTGTGCTTGATTTCCCTCAGAGATTTCTAGATTACTGATGAATCATAATAGTTGTACAAGTGGACCATCTATGATCACTCACACTCACATATGTTATCTGGAAGTCATGGGATTACTGCTGGTATTATTCTGATATTGTCCCTGATTGTGTGTGCTTCTGTTTACTGTTGTCCATGCACCTGTTACTATATGTCCTGCTTGGTTGAGACCTATTCTGGAATTACATTCATATTCAGGCAACCCATTTTGCATAGCTTCACAATATGCACATAATCCCTATTGTATATACCATCCCTGATATATGTCCTGTCCATTGTTCATGTCAGGATGCTTATATCACAAAGTATCAGCACCACTGATATGTCACCTTTTGTGACAGTCACTTAATATGCAATAACTGTGCAGTCTCAATTTGTGATTACTGTTCATGCTATAACTAGCTTCACTGACATGCTCTCATCTACTGTGCATTAGCATGTTTCACCTGTCCTTTTCCTGTGCGTTCATTCCTACAATTCATCTCTGTGTCCCTATTCAATATACATACTTCCCCTGACTATGTATTTATAATGCAGTCTATGTACCTTTACAGATCATCATTCACACAACTTTTATTCATTATTCCTGACACAGCTCTTCACAATACTTTGCACTGTATACACTTTCAAGTAATGTGTTGGAACTATATACATTGCTTTATTAATAACCCTGGTAATCATTGTGGAAATCTGCGCATACCTTGTTTACCCATAGGTAAACAGATTTGCATGACTGCTGCTATCCATGTTGTTATACACGGTATGCAATTAGGACTGCTGCTCAACACTCAAACATGTAAACTTTGTATAGGCTTCTCACTAACCCTACACAGAGTTTATTAAATCCCTTGGACAGTTTTGTATGTAAATTACTTAAGGATGGTAGAATTCTAAACTACCATTAAAATGAACAGAAAAGACAATATGGTGGTTGCAAGTGAAATATGACACTAATTCATAACTAAATGAGCTAAATATTAAAAATGAATGAATCATAAATATATTGAATATAAACTTAAAAATGAGCAGTAGAAAGTGAAAAGCTTAATCAGGTTTAGTATTATTTGTTTGTTTGTTTGTTTGTTTGCTTGTTTGTTTTTTTGCTTTTGTTTATTGGGGAATGTCTGACTGGGTAAAACCCATTTTCAGCGGTGGACTGGAGGGAAAGCTCCACATTTATGTTACACATAATGTACATTTAGAATTGCAAGGTAAAAACGTCTATACATGAGCTTATTTACATGAATTTTAATATTTTTTAAATATTTATTACATAAATATAGCATTTTAACACAAAACAAGAGAAAAATGAATATAATTTAGCTAATTATTGAATAGAAAAATAACATACTATAACAATGTATTGATAGCATGATGACTGCAGGGAAAAGATCAAATTGGGGTGTTTTTGAGTTAGTGAAAATTTACAAACAGACAAGTAGAATGTGGCTTAAAAATGTTGAGAGATATGAACGGAGAAGTTATGGAAATGAGCAGGAAGATACATGGAAACAGGAGGAACTGGAGTTAGTGGTAGGATGTGAGAGATGGAGGAAAAGGTAGAGTTTAGGAACAAAGTCCAGTATGAGAAAGAGCAATAAGGTACACAAAGATTGGGAAGCAAATTCATTCTAAGAGTTGGAGAAATGACAGCAACATTCACATGCCAACTGTTCATAGGGTCATGGGAAATCATTAGGCTAATGGCTAACATCACATGAAATCCTAGCAATTATTATACCCTGTAAAAAATCCCTAAATCTGTATTATGGACAATAGTAAGCCTATTGTGCATATGTGTATACTTGTTTGATTTCATTATATCCTGCCACTATCCATATGGGATGTACACCCTACCATGACAGCATTTGCAGTCACACATTTAGTGGTCTTGAGATGGCTTGCAGAGGCTCATTGAAGGACTCTGCTTCATGATTTGTGTATGCATATTTGACATGAGGACATCCTCTACCCCTTTGCAGGAAGGATGTCATGTGAACAGTGGAAAAAGGAGGATGGTGGGTGCATGGGGCTACATGAAATATTTTCCAAGTGGTAGAGCAATGAAGAATGATTCCAAAGATCATACAATAAAACCAACCTCACACACAGCAGTAGACTGGGCTTAATTTGAACATTATGCCATGCAAAATTGCAGTAGCAATACCACATATGTTTGACAGTAACAGTGTCATGTTGCATTTTAAGGAGTATGATAGCATCATCGCATGCTGAGGAGAACATGTTGGGATGAGGGATATGGAGTCATATCCCTGTGTAAAATTGTCTCAAAAGTGATAGGCGTATATACAGACACACAAGTCATCTGCTGTCTGAATAGAATCCTTATATGTGTAGGTAAAGTAGTTTGTAAACACAGTAGTTAATGTTACTGCCACAGCACAGCTTTGTCTTGAATACTGTCAGAGTGCATGTTATACAAGATGACATAATCACTGTATGCTACAATGAGATGTTTGGAGTAGGGTATGACATAGCTGTTGATTCGCTTATTGTTCTAAAATTGCCATCATAGGGAGTGTTGACTGCACACACAGTTGACTGTATTTACAAAGCATAATACGTAATGCAAGTCCCACATCGCAAGTCTGTTTTTTATAGTGTCTGACAAAACATTATAGCTGATATCTTCAGCTGTGTCTGGTGAGAAGATGATGGTTATAACACTGTCTGACATGCTGGTGTAAAATGATCTCTTGAATGTTAACAAGGTGAATACAGGCACATACACACATACTCACAAACACATGTCAAATGAGAAATGAGTGCAGTGAGACTAAAGCCCATACCTACCTATTTACACAGCACAGTACTTAAGCACAAGTCTGGCTTTTATAGTGTCCAGCAACACTTTACAGCTAATGACATCAGCAGGATCTGGTGAGAAGAAGATGGTGAGAGCAGATGTTGTGAGGCCTGAATTAAATGGATGTGGAGGCATGTACAACTTTCAAAATATTGGTACTCCATGGGATTCTACAAATGACCGAAGGATACACAGTTATGCTCATCTGACTATACAGACACATACACACATACATCAGTTGACTGGAGTGAGATTAGAACCACTACTTAAAAAAGTACACCAACTAGAGAACTCAATACTTAACACAAGAACCGCAGCACAAGTCTGACTTTAATAATGCTGCAGGATAATTTATTGTGGATGACATCAGCACTGGATATTTGAGAGGAGATGTTGGGATGTCCATCTGAAATGGATGGCTAGCCATGTACAACTCTTGAGATATTAAAGATCAGCATGTTACCAAATTAATGAGTGGGCAAAGTATAGCATTTGCTGCTGTGTCTCTAATGTGTAGGTATACCTTAATAAGACAGCTTTGCAAATTATATGCAAACAGCTGTCCACATTACTACAAGTATTGGAAAATCTAAATGTATATTGTCAATATAAAGATGTACATGGTATATAACAAGTATTTATTATTTGTTTCATAGTGCAGTTGATGTATTTGGGAACAAGTACTGACAGAATTGAGTTTCAAGTGCATGGGTTAAGGTAACACGTATTCTTTCCTTAAAAGTGACTTCCCTTTGCTTGCGTTTTGATATGAACTTTCATGGGATGAAGACTAAATAGACAGCAAACATAAGTAATACATGCCAGTGAGCACTTTACATAACATACCGCCTAGAAGTTCGTAATCAACGGCATAGTTTTTGTGCATGTGAGTTACACTTTATACTGTTTTCCACATTTACACATAGTTGGATGATGAGCAAAAGGCAGTCTCTGCTTCACTGATAAAATTATGAGAGCTCTCTTGGCTTACTTACCTCTGCATAAGCACGATAAGTGGAGAGGCACTATAGTCAGCATTGTGGATAGTACAGTGTATAAGAAACACACCTGCTGCCTAGCTGACTCTGTTGCAGCAGGTGTGAATGCATTGACAGATTTCTTTTTGACCTTAGATGATACAGGGTTAGAACCCAGGTTTATCTAACAGTTTTAAATATGTATTTATAATGCTCTGAAATATTTTTTTATTATACATTGACTATGTGTTACCTTAGAGCAGCATGTTTAAGGAGCATTGGGCAGAGGTAACCACACCACTGAACAGCCTTTCAGTGTTGCTTGGCATTGGTCCATGATGCACAAAGACAGAGGACAAAAGTGAAGGGCTTCATGTTTTTTTTTCACATATGTGTGTTGTGTGTGATTCCATTTTAGGACCAGACTAAAGGTGTTATAATGGAGAAGATAGGAATGTGGTGAAATGGGGGACAACAAGAGGAAGAAAAAAGAGAAGGCAGTATAGGAATATGCAAGAGGAAGATAGGAAAGAACCACTGCTATCCACTTCTACAACAGTGTAAAATGAAAATATGTACAGAATATTAACTGAATTTGGACTGTCACCTCAATAAAGAGTGATGACAACAATGCGATCATGTTGTATAGCCTATTGGACCAAATAAAGTGTGTCAAGAAGACACGTGTGAAACAGAGAGCTGTGTAAGGGTTGGCATCTTTTGTTGTTGAATAAGTGCCCTTTTTCACTTCAGTAAGAGAGGAATGGTGGGTAAGGGACAGGTATTTCTGGGTCAGGTAAGTAGGTAGGCAAGGAGGCAGATGCAAACAAACAGGACAAACAAGACAAGACCTAGGGATGGTGAAGAACATGACAGGTTGGAGAAAACATGATTAGTGTTAGGGAGGGAACAATGAATGCCCATCCCCATCAAATATGGGACCAGTGTGAATCTAATCCTCACCTGCAGAACTGTCATCACTGTCCCCTTACTCTGCTGGCCATTGGCGTGCTTGATTTCTTCTACAAACCATAAGCGAGAACATCCTCTCCATCTGGCAGATGTATGCCCCAATGGTGCCTTGCATGACCCTATGCACTAAGCCTGGCAACACCTCATGGAATATAAAATCCCCATCTTTGCCAGTATTCCCAGACTGTACCACAGCACCAGCTACAAGGGTAGTGCTAAATGATGTGGAGGTCCCGGGTAGTTCAGAGGCAGTGGAGGCAGTACCACAAGGCTGGGTCCCAAATGTGCTGAGCATTGGTGCAGGAGCCAGTGGTGCATTGGCAGGATGAGCCATGGGAGTTGGCCTGTCTCCCTGTGCTCTCAAACATATTGTGATTTGTCAGATATGGATGACATGGAAACATTTTGATGGTGCACAGAAAAATAAAAAAGAGAGATAAGGGTTGTGGTAATAGAATAAAAGAGATAATTAATACCATTATATGTGATTTACAATGCATTATCACAATAATAAAGTATTTTATTTGTAAAAAGTATACTTCTTAACAACTGCAAACTCTAAGTAATGTTTGCTGAAAGTAATCCTTGCAATATGCATATATTGCACATATGCTTGGTAAAGACTACACAGTTTAAGTTAACAGCAGGGAATTTATGCCACTTCTGTTGAAATTAAATTATTTGTTATTTGTGACATTTGAACCCACAATGCCTGACTACAGTATTAGATTTGACTCGCACAGTTGGCTTGTGCTACAAATTAAAACATGCATGCTTGCTCTTACAGTTATGATATGCATGCTTAATTTGCTACTACTGTATAGAAGATCAATATGTTAGCTAAAATAATAGTTATGTTGTGCTGCATACACACCCCTTGTTTCCCTCAGTCTCTCTAGATGCTCAGCAACGGCTTCCCTGTTCACCAGAATGTCCTGATTAGCTGTGGAAGGAAAAGGAGAGAAAAGGGGAAGAACATTATGCATATCAGTCTTTGCTATATGCAGCTTTCTCTCTATTATAAATTCTCATTATCTGTATACTTACACAACTGTGAGATATCAGTTGCCCTAAACTCATCCTGACACTGTTTGGGGATATACTGTTTGGACCTTTTGAGGTCATTATAGTGATGCAACACTGTCTCCATTGTGTGGAATGCCAGTCACACTGGAGATAGCATTGATCTTACTATTCTATGCCTCAGACTTGTACTGGGAACCAGTATAGTTCCTCTGCAGCAGTTTTCAGCTATGGAGCTTTACAATGAGTCCAATAAAGAGTCTGGACTCCTTGATACCCATCTCTGAGACTTAAATTGGGCACCATCCCTTATAGCTCCAGACATGACTAATCAGGGCAAACAGTTAATAGTGCTTTCCCACCAATTCATATTATCACATTTATTACTAGTGTGCAAACCTGAACAACCATATCAAACTGACTTTGCATGACCTTATGCAGAGAGCAACAGTGCCAAATAGCGAGGAAATCAGTTTACAAACAAAGAAGGTTAATGTCACAGTTGGCATAAATTTTTGGTTTGGATGCTGCTGCTGCACTTGTTATTTGATTTAGCTTTGCATGCATGTATTGGGGGTATAAATTATATAACCTGACACATTTCTGGTGTGGCTTTACATACTAATAAAATTAATTTGTACGATGTGGGTTTCAAACCTATGCTTATTGAACATGCAAATTAATTGCACACACACACACACACACACACACACACACACACACACACACACACACACACACACACACACACACACACACACACACACACACAGACTGAGGAGTTAACCAAGTATGTGTGTGATCTGACAAGGTCATGGTTTAAACATTCATGTTTGTATGAGTATCATTAAGGTCTGAACGCCATACAAGGGCAGAGAAGACAATTATAATTACAGAAACATAATATTCCACGTACCCTCTGTCACACATATAATTCATATGAGCTCTACTGTTGTACAAACGTACTGTTATTTATAATTATGTTTGACATTTTTTGTGTTTGTTTTTTTTTAAATTGAGTGGACAAGCATTAATAAAATTGGGAGTGTGCTAGATTAGAACCCAGGCTCACTTATATTGCAGTCCTACACTTACATCTGCAGCCACAGAAACAATTAAGAAACAGCTGCATATTTTCAGATTCATTATTAAGTATGTATGTTAACTGTCACACAACATGGCTTATTGTGTTTGTGCAGTGGCAAACTATAGAATATACAATGTATCCCTTTTGAAGTCGTCTACTGTCTGCTTCCTGTCTGCAGATGTTCTAGACCTGCAGGTACTGAGAAGTTTGCTCACCAACACACATTGCCACTTAGTGGGTTTCCATGATAGAAAGCAAAAGATGCAACAATGTATCCTTTTTGAAATGGAGAATGCCTGTCTACAGGTGTTCTGTCTACTTCATGTGTGGGCAATAAGTTCAGGTTTGCATGAAGTTAAGGGACGCGTAACTGTAGCAAGCAATGCTCACCTTGTTTTATCTTTGTGAGCAGTGCTTATTAGGTTTCAAACTTAAAAGACATGTGGGACTTAAACCATGATCTACAGATAGTATATACTGTGTGGGCCATTGTATTTAGCATGTGTGGTGCACACACATGATTCGCAGGTGTAGTTTATGTATTGTTTATCACAGAAATACATTACATGACATTTGTTTAATTTATTTCCTGTGTTTTCACTAAGCTGCATGCTGTGCAATTAGTTATATATATATATATATATATATATATATATATATATATATACATATATATATATATATATATATATACATATATATATATATATATATATATATATATATATATATATATATTTGTATGTATACATATATATATGTGTGTGTGTGTGTGTGTGTATATATATATATATATATATATATATATATATATATATATATATATATATAAATAAACATCACAAAATAATTTAGTATAAATGGAAGATTTTTACACAAGTCTGGATTTAAACTATCACACCAATGAATCTTCAAAAAACAGTACATGTGTCTTATCCCTCTTTGCCACAGAAACAGTTTTGCAGCAGGAATGAAAATCATTGTGCAAACAAGCCAGTCCAAAATCATCCACAGTATTAACAAGACATGGCACTTGTACACTTCTGAGTATTTGTGCATGTATTCATTTTATATCTAGTGCAATGAATGATCACACAACCATTTATGACTATTGCTTGCAGTAATGCATCTCTGTCTTATCTTTGTTAGGTGTTCACTCTTCTCTTATCTGAGCAGTAATCTGACACATGCAGTCTGTAAGACATTTTATATCATTGTCCTTAAAATGTATGAGAATATTAATTAGAAATGCTATACAGTTTTCAACAAAGGCAGGGCAGTTTTGATATTAATGAACAGAAACTGAGAATGAGTACTGCTTACTACATGTAAAACCATGATACAATTATTTCTACACATTGTAAGTGTAACCTGGCTGATACACCCACTGGAGGTTAGGAGGTCTGAATTTCAGTTGTGTTCTCCTTCTCCTTACCAGTGATCATTCACAGTTGCAATTAATTAGAAACAAACACTGAGGGAATGCCTGCCCTATGTTTACATCTTTTACATGGAGCCACAAATTTGGGATTCAGGAATTCTAATGAGTTCACACCTCATTTGCATATTCACTATGCTCAGAAACCTGACTCTACACTTTAAGAAGGTAACTGTGTAGCTAAGGAACCTGAAGATGAGGACAGCTGTGTATGTGGATAACCAGAAGAAGATTGGTATTACTTTGGATTTACATGCACAGAAGACTACTGATCTTGATATGGTATGATTGAATATTTCAATTATATACTGGATTTGCTATAGTGTGTGTGTATGTGTGCGTACTTTTTTGTCAGGGCACTTTACTTTTTCAGATACACAACCTTATTAACTTTCATCACAAGTGTTACTGTTGCAGCTGTTTCCCTGTACATTCTTCCATGTCATTTTGGCAAAATGTAAATGTCCTATATTGTCAATGATACAGGGGTGTTAGCCTTCTAGCATGATCCATTGACACCTCTAGGGGAGTGCTGGGCACAGGTAGAGGTGACTAGCAATTGAATAAAAATGACTGTTCTGTGGTAAATGTGTATACATGTTTTTGGGACAGTTTGTTTGAAAGCACTTATAACAATTGACTGATGTTATTCCTTCTTTGATACAAATGCCATTTGCCTATTGTTTTGGTGGTGGTGGAGCCAAGTTCCATTCAAGCATTGCCACAATTAAAATGTTTTTACTGAGGTTTGCTTTGCTATTGTTAGTCTTTGCTTTGGACCAAACCTTGGTCTCTGTGTGACTGTGATATCTTACAACCACATAACCCCTTTTTATGTTTGAATAACTGCATTTTTTTGTTTCTTCAGTTGGTAATATTGAAAAACTAAATATTATGTGTTATAGCTAAGCAGGATTTTTATTTATTATCCATAGTATCTTTTGCTATATGTCACTTAACACTCAAGGAGCTGAACCCCCTGCAAACCCTAATTCAGTGACTCTGAGAATCACATCACTGTCCAAGCCTTACATCAACATGGTGCCTTTTTGCTTGAGAAAGAATGTGAGGATATGTCTGGAAGAATGCAAATTTGGAACCAGATAGTGATCCACATCAATGCTGTTGGGAGGCACAGCAGGACATATGATCTGGTGCATCATAGGGTCACTGACATGATTTTATTGGCCTGGAGGAGAGCAGCTGTAGCGTCCCATGGATAGCTGGCTACTGGGATTTGCTGCTATGGAGCTACCACTAACACCAAATTAAGAGTTCCTGTCCACTGTCAGGGATCCAGAGAGCTCAGTGGAAAGTACACAACAGCATGTGACTGATGTTGGTGCTGTTGTTTCAGGTAGGACAAGTATGTGCCAAGAGGAGCTTCCAGGTAGGCTTACATATGTCAATTTTTACAGATTTCTTGTATAGTAAAATATCAAAAGCAACAGTTAATTTGGTTTAATATTTTTTCTTTAGGGGGGCCTATTTATAGATTGATACAGTTAACACATTCTGGCATATTATACATGGGTTTAGGGTGGATGTGTCAACCAAGTTTCAATTAAAGGTATTGTAAATGGAAATAAAGAGGCAAAACAATTATCCCTGTGTTATTATTTATTTTATTTATTTTACATTTGTTGACCAGAAGTCCGACTGGATATATGTCCATTTTCAGTGGAGGCCCAGGGAGAAAAGCTCCAGATAACACAAATAGAACATAACAGATATGAGTCAAACATATTTACAAAGCCCTATGGTAAGTACTCACAATATACACAGTGTGTAATAGTGTACAAAAAACAGTAAGTTGCAGCAAGCTATTATGACCAAGAGATGCATACAATATTAATTTAAATAAGGCATTGAATAAGTAGTGATAAATCAAGGTTAGTACAGGGGCAACGTCAGTACTCTTTAAGACATTGTTTGAGGCCTTTTTTGAAGAAACTAAAATAAGGTGCAAGGGTAAGGTTAGATGGAAGTGAATTCCAAGTTTTACCAATGATGTTGGCAAACAGGGAGTCACCAGCTGGATTAATAGCTTTGTGGGTTTGGACCAACAGTTTATTGGATGAACATAGTTGCCTTGAATTACAGTATGGCTTTATGATATTTTTGAGTGCTGGAGAATTTTCAAGGTGGTACAGAATCATGTGTGCTACTATGAGCTGATTGAACAGAAGTAGGCTAGGCAGTTCTAGCCACTTGAGAAGACTGAGATTTTGATACTGATGTGTCCTATATGTTGAGCCTATGGCAAATCTGACAATATGGTTGCAACAGTGATAGAGCTTACTAAGTTCAGTTTTGCTCAAATTGGAGAGTATGGGGGAGGCGTATAGAAGGGTAGAGAGTATGTGTGAGTGGGCGATTGCAGACCTAGCTAATGGAGTTAGAAAAGGTTTGCTTCTATATAATGTGCCAAGCTTCTTAATGTTTTTTATAGTTTTATCGATATGCAGATCAAATTTGAGATTATTGTCCACTATTACTCCTAAAAGCTTAGTATGGTCATCTGGAGAGATAGAGGTACCATTGTTGGATGTTATGGAGAAGGAAATGGGATGGATCTATTGGTGGGGGTAAAGAAGAGCAGTTTAGTTTTGTTGGGATTTAACAACAGAAGCTGACTAGAGAGCCAATTTTCAACTGTGTTAAATGTGTTTTGTGTTAATTTTTTTATAAGGCATAAATGGTATTATTGTGGTAATGGTTTTCTTTGCATTTTGCTTAAAGTCTTCAGGACTATGCTCCCTATCAATTGTGGAGTCATCTGCACATGGTAAGCTAAACATTTTTATTTCAGTACTAATGAGCATTTGACATAAATATGCATATATCCATATTTATGAGGTGGGTGTCAGGACTGTGTGTATATTGCTGTACTGTCTGTGATAGTGGCACCAGTGTTAGCTTGTTAGCATACATTAAACTGTAGTAGTGTAGCTATTAATTTTTTCCTGTGTGTATTGCTTATTATCACATGTGATCCTGACAGTGCAGGTGTAGGACTCTTACCGCCTGATGTGTATTGGCAGACTCTGATGATGATGGTGGTCAAACACAAGCACAGTTGGAGGGTGCAGAGGTTGAATCTGACAGTGAGGTTGACATTCAATCATCCACTATAATTACATCAGACCCAGTCAGTAGGCCTACAGAAACCCATTCCAGTGAGCACTCAGATACTGGACAGGTGGAGGGTTAGACACTTGATCAGGGTAGTGTAGTTACTGTGGCTTCAGTGCTTGTTAATTCTGGCTGTAGCCAAAGTTTGGGTTAGGTGCATGCAGGAGGGTTTTTAGGGTGCTCAGAGTAGGCCTGCTGCCCATCCTCCACCTGATCCTGATGTGTCTTTCCATGCCACTCAATGTATGTTCAGAGCCATCATGGAGGTGCAGGCACATTCCAATATGGCCTCAAAGGAAATGTTTAGGGTTGTAGATGTGGCATAGGTTGACATGTGTGACTACCTCCAATGTGTTTCCAGTTTAATGGATTGGATGAATGATACTGTGGAATGGGAGGTGTCTGTGATGGAATGTCTGCTGGGAGAGGGATGGCATCCGTGTGGACATAGGTCAGCCACATCATTTAATGTTAGCCGGCATGGTCATGCCCGATCATTATCCCATAGTGGCACTACTTCCACTGCTCTGTCAGTGTTTGAGGTGTCCACACCCAGACATAGGAGGTCATGGGGTCATGGTCTTGGGGATACTCATGAGGAGACCTCATCCAGCAGACATTAGTCACATTCAAGTAGCAGCAGTGCATTTGACCATGGGCATAGATATGTCAGTGCAACTCCTGGCGGAGCCAGTTCTCGGAGTCAGGAATGGCAACGATGAACTGTCACATCTGCCATGCATGACTCACACCTGTGTGACATACCAGAATGTAGAGCTAGCACAGATCATGGGTGTGTTCTTGCAGACACTCACACACTAATTTCACCTGGAGTGTCCATACAGACACACATGCACATAATAGTTACATGGGACAGTTGTGAGGCTTACAGCTCATTGTCTCTCTCAGTGGCCATTAGATATTTTATCCAAATGTCTGCCTGTTTCTCTTTCTTGCTCACACATAGTCACCAACCTTTTGTCAGCCTAGGCCTCCCCCCCCCCCCACAATGCAACACCCTGTGCAAATGATGATAACTGTGCCATATTCCTGTTTTCTGTTTTTTTGGATTCAGGAATACATAAGTCTTTTGCCTGCTGCTCAGGCTACATAGCTGAATTAGTGCTTAGTATATCTGTCTTTGTGATGCTGTTTTGAAAATTGTACTGCTTTCATACAGGTTTTTATAATGTGTACATCCATCCTAACCTCTTAGACAAACAAAGCTGGACCAAGCCATAAATAAAAGGCCCAACAATGGGTAGAGTTTTTAAAAATTGTGGTCTTACATTCTTAGACAGGTGATAGAATAACAGCTTTTTCATTACTAATTTTCTGTTTTTTTGTGAGGGACATGAAGTGTGAAACTGAAATGTGTGTCATTATTTTCTAACTTCACTCTTTAATGATTTGCTAGAACAAAAGTATGAGGCCAAACTGTGAGCATTCTGTGAAAATCTTTACATTTTTGACATATGAATGTATGAATCTTTGATACATGAGGACTATTAGTTGATAGAGGACACATATTCACATAAGTCAGTGCTGTCACATCTTGATGTAACTGCCGTAAAAATCACCCACCTTATACTTACTTGCATTACGAAGTAACAGTATACAAGGGTATGTTATTCCATTGTATTCTTAGATATTTATTTTTCTATTCCAGGTTCAACACTTACCAATCCGGCAGTTTCAAGAGTTTTAGTTCAAGGAAGACTCTGATGCTAGCAGTACACAGCCTTTACATGGGTAAGTAAGGTTTGTGAGCATTGCCTGGCATCAATGTTACTGTATATTTATGCATAGGATGAAGGTTTTAGCCTGTTAGGTGGTGAACATGTGTGCTATTCATTGCCTTTTGACCAGTGTGAGGGCATATTGTGCACTCCTAAATCTGCCTACACCCACAGTGGCTACTCGTTCCCCCTCTGACTCCTCACCTGCATGTGGCTGTGGTGACCATGCCAGTGGTGGTGGGATGTGTGGCCCTTCCCCTTTCTGTTCCTGCTGAAGCTGTTTTCTCAGGATAATGAATGTTGTAAAGCATGGCATGGACACTGAATAGTTCAGCACATGTACAGGGATTGTACTGCAGAGCTTCCCTCGATGTATCTAGGCACTGGAGCTGCCACTTCAGCAGGCCAAACACATGCTCTGTGATACTTCTTGTTTGATTGTGTCCTCATTATAGCATTATCCAGTTGGTATGTGTGCATTTCTAATGGGTGTCATCAGCTACGGTTCCAGTGCATAACATTCATCCCCCAGTAAATGATCCTGTGGGATATCCCCCCAGTAAACATCTCATAGAGTTAAGAGTTGTGCCAGATATGTGAGTCATGGTTAATGCCTGGATTCCAGCACACATATTCAGGTTAATTTGCAACATGATGTTTTGTAAATTGCTCTCTGCTTAGCTGTTTGTTGATTGAGTTAATATTTGAGTGTAGTTTTGCTGTTGCCATGGTGACAAAGGCTAGCTTGGCTCCTTATACTTGTAGTGAGTGCACAAGTAGATTTAATTCTGATAGTAATGATTCAGGACTTAATCTTTTAGATGAGTTATGACATTTGCACAGTGGCTGATTTGGCTTGTGGTTGGATGCCACTACTACTTGAATGTTTCAGGTCAATGGACTTAAGGTTTTATTGAGCATTTAACACTGTATGAGTGAAAATGTTTGTTAGTGACTTAGGAAGAATTCTGAGCACTTGTTTGTAGAATGGTTCCCAGCATGACTAACTAATGTCTTTATGCTTTTCCCGGTTAGGGGTCGCCATAGCATAACTCTGGTCCACTAATGATTGACAGTGGATTTTTTACAGTGCCAAGGTGCCAGCCCGATGCCCGACCTTCAAAGAAGGCACACCCATTCACCTACCTGCATACCTGCATGTCTTTAAGGATCACTCGACCATGGGGAGGACATGCAGACTCCACACAGAAGGTGCTCCAGCCGAGAATCAAACCGGAGAACCTCTTGCTGTGAGGCACAATGCTAACCGCTGGACCAATGTGGCCTGACTTGACAATTTGTAAAATTTTTCACTGGTTTACTATTGGTTGATTACAATAATAAATGGTTGCATTTGTATTAGTTGTCATGGCAGCAAAAGATAGTTTATGTGCTTATGCTTTTATTGAAGAGAGTACCTGAGTGGTCTGAGCTTGTAAGCAGATTCAAGAAAAATATGATACATTTCTAGAGTGTGCAAGCAACTAATAAACACAATCATTTTACAATTCAACAAAGTTATTAATAACTTATTAATATAAAATTCTTTTATATATGTCAATAGTGCTGTTAAAGTAATAATTTTAGTTATTTTCTAATACTTTAGCAGAAATAGTCTTAGACTCAAATAAATTATACTCTATCATAAAATAAAATCTTAGATAAGTCTATGTTATTAATCATTCTAACTATAGACTAGAATATTTTATCAATTATTAAATTGTCTTATTTTATGACTGCATTTTCTATTTGAGTGAAAATTATTTAGTTGCAAGAAACAGATCACATGCATAAGTTAGATGTAAGTTACCTAAACTCATATTTATGTATATAGACAAATGAGTATATATATGTATGTGTGTGTGTGTGTGTGTGTGTGTGTGTGTGTGTGTGTGTGTGTGTATATATATATATATATATATATATATATACATATGATATATATATATATATATATATATATATATATATATATATATATATATATATATATATATATATATATATATCTATGGGTCCCCTTCAGTTGATCGAACTTTTAAAAGTTCGAAGCACATATGGTCGAGACCATATGATCAAACTTTTAAAAGTTCAAATGGTCTGAATGGAGATCCCGTACAGTGCAGAATGAGAAGAGCTCCTTTTCTGCAATGTAGTGCGATCTCAGAGTTGGTATATTTAAGTAGCAGGGGTGTGGGGGGTGCAGCCCCTCTGCTACAAATGTTTAGTTTAGTTTTTTTGTTTTGTTTTTTTTTTTTAAATGTTCGAACTTTTAAATGTTTGATGTTATGTTCTCGGCCATATGAGCTTCGAACATTTAAAAGTTCGATCTACTGAAATATCTCTCTCTCTCTTATATATATATATATATATATATATATATATATATATATATATATATACATACAGGTGTGTGTGTGCATACATGTAAAAATGCACATGCTTATGCATACATTTGTGTTTCTATTCCAAGAAAATTAATGTCGCTTATGAACTGACACAGAAATGAGCAGTAAATATAGCTGTGCATTTGTTTTAGTTTAGATTAGTTAAGAGTTATTAGTGATTTTGCATCAAAACAGATATTATAAAGAGATACCTGTGCTTCTTGTTTAGACATGCTAACTAATTCATTCCAATGGAGCTCAAGAAGTTTGCACTGTAACTTCCATTGGGGGGAACCTAAGCCTTTGACAGAATCACATTACGTCCTCACATTTCAAGCAAATGTTCATATATCTGGAATCACAGGGATTATGAAAAAAGTATAAATGGCAAACTCTTCAGCACAAAGTATTTTTATAGTAGTAAGTATTCTTTAGGTTCTAGGTCTTAAAACAAATTTTATAAGTCACAGTAAACACAGTAACTATTACATTTGTAATATTTTCTGAACAACTTACAATATCCCGGCAACCACTCAAGTTACACACATACTATTAGCAACATTTTACTCATTTAGCTGAGAGCTTGCATATTAGGCTAAGGAGTTCTGTCTGTGTTACTTGGTGGTTGAGATATTTAGAAAAATATGAAAAGCATATCTATATAAATTAATATTGTAAAAACAAATAGTTAATATTTATTTATCTGCACTAGACTGAGGTCAGATATTATATTAATACAGTTAGGTTTGCTATTGTGTAAGCTTTAAGATGACATCTTTTGAAGCCTTGTATGTAGCATGGTTTTGGAATTATTGATGCAGATAAGAATGAGCCTTATTTGACGTCTGGAAGTGTCAATAGGATTTAACTGCAGATGCACCTATAGGAGTCACTCTGATGTAATGAGTTAATTTATTTTAGTTAGTAATGCTCTAGAATTAATTGTAACAATTTTGATTTTCTTACAAAGAGAATTATATATTTTCTTCCTTTATAAGTTTCTAGTTATTTTTACATAACTGTTTTAATAATCTGCTTCATGAGACCATAGATACCTCATTATGATATTCATCTCAACATGTCTGAATAATGGGATTAATAAGAATATATGAGTCACTTAGAAATATTGAATAACAGATATATTTGTTATCTCTTATTGCTACTGTAGATTATAATAATAGAGTTTGTTTTCTCGCAAATGTTTACTGATTTCCTAATATTAGCGTTAAACTTTCTAGGAATTCTATTTGTATTATTCTAAACAATCAAAAAAGCATTTTAACTCTTGGCATGATTCAACTGTATTTAAATGAAAATGAAACAACCTCACCCAGTCTACTAAAACTATCTTCCATTGGAAAAAGCACAAAAATAGCTTGACCTTTTAAATTTGAAAAGCACATTTTATTAAGCTACCGGGGTCTTTCCAGTTCTTTCATTTTTCATCGATTTTTGAACACAAAGTAGAACTGACAAACTATGAATTTCCCATGATTTAATACCTTATAATATTTCTTTTAAAATCTCATTTTGCTCTCTGTCATATCACATCTCTTCAATATTAAAATTCTAAACCAGGCCTAAATCCTTCCCAATTATTATCAAATTACCATCCTATATTACTAAACTAAAAGAATACAAGGAATGGTTTACTAAAGAAATTGACTTTTTCAAGGAAACAAATAATTCAGATATTATAAATGATACAATAATCTGGGATTCTGTTAAAGCTTACATATATGGAAAATATATAGCTTGGTATAAAAGAAAAGTTAAGGAATGGGATAAATAATTTTGAAATATATATAAAGCAAACTTAATAATGCTAATATTTCATCCTGCAGGAGTGCTAAAGCTAAATGAGAAATAAATTCTTTAAAAATATCAAGTTGTACTACAACGTAAAAAATGAAAAAGAAAGCAGAAGCTGCACCAGAACCATGAGACTATATAAAAACCACTGAATTGCATTTTGCTCATTTAGTCTTGCAATGGTTCTGGTGCAGCTTCTGCTTTCTTTTTCTTTTCATTATTGTTGCAGTACCAGTTTGCTAGCAAGGGTTTCTTTCTTTGGGTTTGGTTACTACAACATAAGACCTCACATAGTCTTGAAAAACTTAATCCTCGTATTCAATGTCCTGAAAAGATATGTATAATCTAATTAAAAGATCCAAAAGGTATCTAGATTCATTTATATTTCACAAAATCCTCTAAAAATAACAGAGTTGTCACAGACATTCCTGACATATCTCAATCCAATGAATACTGTGTTAAAATGAGATATTGTAATGGTTTTAATATTTCATCTGAAACTATAAATAGTTAAATAAATAAGTTACAGATTCCTACTCTTTCTGAAAACCACAAAGAATATTTACTTATAAATATTTCAATGAAAGAAATGTCTTAGATCCAGAAGCTTAAATGTAACAAATCTTCTAGTCCTGATGATATTATATTGGAATTATATAAATGATTTCTTCCTAAAATAATATACGTCTTATGCTCTGTTCATTTGTATGTCAAAATAATCTAATTATCCCCCCTTCATGGATATACTCTTTTGTGATTCTTGTTCCAAAAGAAGTTAAAATTTCCCCTTTTTGCTCAGGTTATACACAAATTGCACTTTTAAATTCATTCATCCAGCCATCCATTCATTCATCCACAAATATTTTTCACATTTTTGTACATGAAGATGGAGTGTCACTTCAACAGAGACAATTATCTAGAGCCAATGTTTACACTGCAGTGCAGCTAACCCTTCCAAAGGCACTTTTAAATAATGATAATATTGATAATAAATGATTTATATCTATTTTTATAAACAGATTGAAAAGTTGCATTTCTGTTCTAATTAATAATGATTAGATTGGGTTTATTTCCACTAGACATCATCAAGAGAGTATCAACAGAATTTTAACATTAGTAAATCTTACAAATGGTAAAAAAAAAAGTTAAAAAAAATTCAGCATTGATAAAATGTTGTGAAAAAACACATAATCTATTGAATCAAAAGCATTTTTTTACTTTTTTTACCATTCATAAGATTTACTAATGTTAAAATTTTGTTGATACATCTATATCTAGTTTAATTGCTTCAACAAAGTTTCATTATAATCTAAAGAGATAATGAAGAATTTAATTTAGAATCATCTGACTGGTTATTAATTGAACATACTATGAGTTTTGCTCTGGCTAACTTTTTTATGTATCTCACAATAATTATCTTTACATTCCTAAACTAAACTAACTGATCATTTTGTCTTAAGCATATATAAAAAACACAATCTGTCTTCTAGTATATAAAACTTATATACGATAACCTTTTAAATTACAAAACCATCCTAATTTAAACATTTTGGAATTGTATATTATTAGAAAGTCATATTAATATTTCAGAAAATAATACAATTCATACTTTGCAATTTGCTAGAGGTACTAATTTGTTCATTATTGGTGCATTTTATTTGGAAGAGTATATATAGATCTTCCTATAATCATAATAACTTAGCAATGATATCAAAACATATTCTAACAAATTTTGGAGATGTAGTATTGAGATGATAGCTAATTGGCAACATATTATTTATGGCTATGTTCATTTAAAGGTGTACTGGGAAATATTTGTTTAACCTTTATGGTCTGATAACTTTTCTTTAGATAGCTATCTAATTCTTTTTAATTTTTCATCTACTCTCAATATAAAGAAAGAAGATTATTACTTAAAATGGGCTATTGTAGTTTGTTTGTGTCTTTCGGCTTTTCCCAGTAAGAGGTCGCCACAGCGGAACTCCGGTCCGCTAATGATTGGTAGTGGATTTTTACGTACCGGGTTACCAGCCCTGATGCACAACCTTCAATGAAGGCATGCCCCATTCACGTATGCCTTCACACAGAAGATGCTGAGAATTGAACGGGACAATGTCTTGCTATGAGTCGACAACGCTGCCGCAGCACCACCACCGCAGTTCCAAAAATGGGCTATTGTAGTAGTACTAGGAAAATTATAATCAGGAATTGGAGAAAGAACTTAAATTCAACAGTTTCATCTCATTATTAAAATAGGTCATTGATAAAGAAATTGCCATAAAAAGAATGAGAACCTCTTCAAAATATGCATTTAATATCCATAGACTAAAGTTTTTAATTTACTTGAATGTTGGAAGCAATATTAGAGAATTTAATTAACTTTGCTTATTTTATTGTATTTTCATTGAAATTCATTGATTATATCTCTGACATATATGCGTATATTATAAACAGTTTAAGAAAAAAATTAATTAAACTTTTAAAAGATAATATAGATTATGTTATATATAAAATATGTCAAATAAAATGCATAGGGAGTTATGAGTCAAAATGACATAGTGCTAAGAAAGAACAATCACTATAAATCTTTAAGAAAGTGACCTAATTCACATTACTTCCCACTGCAACAAATAAGAAATATCATAAACTAACAAAGATTGTATGTTAGACAATAAAAAAGAGTCAGTGGAACTATGCGTCAGTACACAAAATATTTCATAGAAAATGCACTGAATATAAGCGATGAAATTGCCCATGCACTGACAAATAAGTACTAAAAATGAAAACTATGTATTTACCATAAATATAGATCTTTTTATTCCGCTCCATCTGTTATGGCATTTAGGCCATCAAGTCACTTGTCAAATCCAACTCACTAGAATAAGAGCTCAAGCCTCTATTCCCCTCTAAGAATTTTCCTTCCCATAATGCTCCTCTTCTCCTAGTTACCTCAGATCTTATTTCACACCTTAAGACCTACATACAAATACTCCACCCTGACAGTAACTCAATGGACTCTAACTGGTCTTATAGAATGTGGATGGGGTGTTGGTGGAAGGGTTGTCATATCAGATAAACTGGAATGAAATGATCTATAATTATGCTAAGTAAATAATGTTTGTACCCTATTCAATCAATCCATCCAATCCAACATGTGGGTCAGAATCCTAAACTACTAAGACTTCCAGGTAGCCCCAAGTCAGGAGATTAAGATGGAAGCACCAAATGATACTCTAGCTCTGGAGGTACTGTCCAACTTACAAAGTTTGATAAAGGTGTGCATGTAAGACCAAATAGCTTCTGATGAAGAGACTCCAAAGAAGGTTGTAGAAATTACCATGGCTCTAGCTGAATGAATTCTTGGTTTACCAGAAAGAGATTTATTGCTAAGTGCACAAATGAATGCAATGCAGTTTGCCAAAAAGGTTGGTTTAAAAGGTAAGTTGTGAGGATTCCAGTTCAAAATTCAGATTCCTAGAGGGAACTGAGTTTTTAATAGGTGGTATTAACAAGAAGGTTCTTTTTAGAAATGCCTTGTACAGCTTTTGTGAGGGTAGAGAACTTTCTTGAAACCCCATGTGAAAGCTATAAATTGTAGTCAACTGGACATTAATAGTGGCAAAACTAGAGCCTGATTTAAAGAGATGTAAAAAAGCATAGGATGTCTGATACTGAGGCTGTGAAAGGGTCATTTTTTTTGTAGGCAAGTCCTCCAAGAAACAAATCTTTTCTACTTTCTTCAGTAGAGTTTATGAGCAGAAGCTTTCTGAGAAGCTGTTACAATTTTGACCACTTCCACAGGAGAGAAACATATTTAGCTAACACTGAAACAAACTTGAAAAAAATAAGCAGTTAGCTTCAGATTGTATAGGTCTGGTTGGGGTTCTCTCGAGGGGTCAGAAATCAGATCCTCTACAGGATCTAGAAGCTAGGGAGCCTTCTTCAAATGAGGTCTTAGATGGGGAAACAAAACCTGTATAGGCCAAAATATGGCAATGAGGATAACTGTTACCTTGCACATCAAAGCTTTCTATAGAATCTGGATACCAAAGAATGGGCTGAGATGCATAAAGGAGCCCAATGGTCCATTGCTTTGTCAGAGCATCCCTTGGTGGTTGTTTGAGAGGGAGAATCATGCTAAAATATCTGCATTTGGTGTTGCCATAAGACATTAGGAGATTCCTGCTGAGCGTTTCCACAGGCAAATTAGTACCCTTGGGATGTGTGTTGCTACCAGAAAGTGGTAGGAGGCTATCACTCTTTGCCAGACCCTCACTGCTTCCTGACACAAAGTATAAGATATGGCTCCCCCTTGCCTGTTGAGGTACCAAACTGCCATCATGATGTTCATTTGGATTGATATCACACCCTGTGGGAGGCAGTCCTGAAGGTCCTGCAACATTTTTAGGACAGCCCTTGACTCAAATGACATTTATGTGAAGATCAGCCTCTTTCTCCATCTTTGGGCCTTGACCCATTCTCTCTTCATAAATTCATAGGTTCATAGGTGTTTACTAGGCTAATGACCACAGGGGCCTTTTTAAACCTAGCCATGCATCCCAAATCTCTGACAAGTTCTGATACCCTTGATAAGTGTAAGCATTGGCCTGGGAGATGAACCATTTACAGGTTAACTGTTTGCATTAGAGACATAGGTACCAAACCAGGGATGAATTTTCATTTTCACATCCAATTGTCCAAGTTGCACTTGAATTGGGTTAGGGAGGAACTCTGCTTCACATGGATGGGGACCCTGTTCAATAGACAGAGTAGTCTCTAGGATACATACTTATCTCTCCAGCAGGTCCTATTTATATCACAGGCATGGTTTAAGACTTTAGAATGGGTAATTCTGGTACTCTCTGTTTTCTGTATATGCAGGAGGTCCATCAGAGTGGGGTCTGACAATGCCATGTATGCCAGGCATAGATTTCTGCTCAAAGGCCTGTAGGACACAGAATACAGGGATAAGCCATTGAGGTGGCCTGCATAGGATGTATTACTTATGATCTGTATTCTTTTAGTGAGGAACCTCTGTGGACATTTCCAGTTATTGGATATGCCTGGTTAAGTACATACCAAAGGGTGCATTGTACTCAATGACAGGTCTAATGAATGTCGAATATAGTGGAACAATGACTTCCTTGGACTTAGATGCCATACTTTTATTTATAAGTTGCCCAACATAGAATTAGTTCCTTACCACTGTAGACATGTGATGATAAAAGGCTAGATTACTATCTATGTGTGTCCCAAAGTTTCTGACTACTGGGTCAAGTCTAAGGGTGTGTTGCCAATATGATTGTTCCCAGAGATGGATGACTTCCCAAAGGATACTATTATGCATTTCTTGAAATTTAGTTTTAGTCCATGGCTCTGACATCAGTTATTTGTCTGTGTCAGCCCCTCCTGGAGAACATTTTTCCGGTGTGAGATTCAGTGACAGCTCCTAGTTTGCAATCATCTGCAAATTTAGTCAGCCAGAGACCACTGACATTGGCCTTGACTTCTGAGAAGTAAATGCCAAAGAAGAGCAGTCCAAGGACTGATCCCTGAGGGACTCCACTTGTGACTGGCATCTTTGTAGAGGTGGACTCCCCAATTCTAACTTCCTGGGTCCCGTCTGAGAGCTAGTTGGCTATCCACCAGGTGACATATGGGTTTGTACCTAACCTCTTGAGTTTGTCAACAATGCCCGAGTGGGCTATTTTGTCAAATGCCTTGACTAGGTCAAGATAGGCAATGTGAATGATTTTGCCCTCATCCATTGCTTTGATGACCTTCTCAAAGAAGTCCACCAGGTTGAGTAGACATGATCTGCCCTTGACAAAACCAAACCGGGTTGGGTCCATTGTATGGGGGTTTACCATATCTCTTTTGATCATCTCCATGATAATTCTTTTCATGGATTTACATATAAGACTAGTGAGACCTATGGGTCTGTAGTTTCCAGGGTCTGTAGATGGACCACCTTTTTGCAGAGGGATGACTGTTACCTTTCTTCATTCATGAGGCGAAAAGCCTGTTTGGAGGCTGCAGTTAAATAGTAATTCCAGACGCCCTGATAGGTAGTGTTTCATGCTATTTAGAAGGCATCCTGGGATGTTGTCTGGGCCCATTGATGCAGTGTTCTTGGTCTTAGAGAGAGCATTAAGGACCTGTTCCCCTAGTGATAGCAGGGGGGAGTTGTATTTAATGATATTTCCTGAGAGAAGGTTGAGGGGAGAGAGGAATAAAGCTGGAGCTGAATTTATCAGCCAGGACGTTTGATATATCTTCTGGTTCTGTATAGGTGACTCCATTTACAATGAGCTCTGCACACAATTATGTATTGCCTTTGAGGTCGTGGACATAGCTAAAGATTGATTTGTGGTTTAGTTTGATGAGAGTGCTTTTAGCTTTCTGTGTGATGCACCTCCTAATTTTTGCCGTGAGTTTCTTCCTCCTGTTATACATCTGATTGATTTTGTGATTCCACCAGGGTGGTTTGTATTATGAGTTAGTTCTGTACTTCTTCCTGGTGGGTACAGCTGTCTCTATGCAGCTGTTAACATGCTTATACAGGGTTTCTGTGAACAGTTCTGCATAGGCAGAAGTGTTCTCAGAGTTTATAGGGCCTTGAAATTTTGTCAGGTTCTCACTTAATAGCAGGAGGCTAGCCTTAGAATAGTTCATGAATATTCCCAGTTGAGCTGGGGGTTCAGGTTTTATTTTTATTTCAAGGGAGACCATTTTGTGGTCTGACCTTACCAGGGAAGACATTACAGTAGGGGGTGTGCGACACTCTCCCATATTAATGAGGACCAGATCCAGTATGGTTGCACCTCCGGTTTGTGTATTGACTATCTGGTCCAGGGAGTTCATGTTTACAAAATCCAGGAATCTCTGTGCATGTACATTTGATGTTGTATAGGATTCCCAGTTAATAGTCAGGTAATTAAAGTCACCCATGAATATGGTATTAAGTTGGATGGTTAGTGTTTCTAATAAGTTTAAAAACATGGTATGGGCTTCCTGGGTCATAGAGGTGGACCTATAGCTTGCAAGGAAGTGTTATTTGATTTTAGCTATGGTGATTTCAACATGTAGCAGCTCAAGTGCATTCTTCTGTTTTACCAGCCTTGAAGTATATTTATTTTTGATGTAAATCATAATCCCCCCATCAAGGGACAATGCATCTGTGGTCACTGTTGCTACTGGACTGGAGTTTGAAACTCTTTGCCAACCAAACAGTTGAAGATTGTAACCATCACTGAATATGCCTTTTGCATGATTCTGTAATGATTGTGGTCTTGGAAAGAGGATGGGAGCACTGTAAACACTGAGGTTGAAGGAGCCACTGCAATTTTCTCATGTGTAAAAAACAAGTTTTACCATTAGAATTAAAGAAACTATCAGACCTAAAACTCTGAGAACCAAGGCTGCTACAGGAGAGTTCTTCAGTAACAGATTGGGCTGCATAGTGTAAAGTTTTAATTCTGTTCTGAGGAAGAGAGTGCAGAGAGAAAGGGAGATAGAGAGAGAGTGTTATTCTTGTGACACCCCGGGAACACTATTATCTGAGTCAGGTTCATGTTGAACTTTTGCAGGTCCACTGATATGCCCAGGAACTATCAAAGGTCAAGAAAATAGTCTCTGGTTTGTTGAAAAGATGCAAATGTGGAGGCAGCCAGGAGCCAGTCATCTAGATATGGGAAAGTCTTGCATCCCCAAAGTCATAGATGAACTACTGTGACAGACATACATTTGGTGATCACCCTGGGACTCATGGTGAGATCAAATGGCAGTGATCTGAACTGGTAATTACTGGTTCCTATTCACAAGTTTAGAGATCTTCCGGAGTCTTTTGCTATCTTTATGTGAAAGCAAGTGTCCTGAAGATCCAGATATCACATTCATTCATTCTCCAAGAAGCAGTGTAGAAAGGAATGCACTGTGAACCAGGTATTTTGCATGTATGTGTTCAAAAGGCTGAGGTCCAAAATTGGACTGAAGTCCTTGATTTTCTTTGGAACCAAAATGAACTTTCAATAAAATCCTGACCTGCTCTTTCCAGCTGTGAACTAGATGTTTATTTTGGTGAGAAGAAGAGAAGAGAAGAGAAAAAAGTAAAAGAGAAGAGAAGAGATATTAGCTCTCATAAACCATCCTTTACCTGGCTGGAAGGGACATCTGGCAGTGGATGAGGATGTGCAGGGACGTCCAAAAATTATATGTAATAGTCTCTGGATATTATCCCTTTTGCCCATTTGTCTTGGGTGATGCAATTCCATAAGGCTGGGCAGAGAGGGAGATGATCCCTGACTGCCTCCAAAGTGGAGCAGTCGATATGAACTGGATTCTGGGAGGGGGTGGGTCTCCTATTGGAGCAGGGCCTATGATATCCCTAATTCTGAGACCTCCTCAGCCTCTGGCTTGTGTCTGTTTAAGGGGCCACCTTTGCCATAGCCACCCCTGTCAGATGGTAAGTCAAGCTGATGTTTTGACTTTAAAAGTTAGAGAGAACAAGGTTCTTTTTGGTTTCTATTGTAAGATCATTCTGAGACCCCAAACTTGATTCCAACAGCAGAGAGAGACTTACCATATTTCTCATGCTTCTGCATTTTTTTCTTTCACAGATGGGCCAAACAAAAATGACTCATTGAATGTAACCTTTGTGAAGGAGCTTTAATGTTGTCCACAAAATTGCATAAACACAGACAGCATGGTTCCTCATGGCTATGCTAGCCCCAGCTGACCTGGCCGCTCCATCCCCACATTATGCATTAGGCACATGAGGAGGTTTGTAATACTGGAGTGGTAGTCAGAGTAGTCTCAAGTTGTATCTTTGACTCCAGCATTAGTGGGGCTTTTGGAGTACATACCAGCTGGGACAAATCTTTCTGAAACATGTTCATTTATGTTGCATAGTTCATGGCCTGAAGCACATAGGTGCCTGAAGCAAATGCCCACTTCCTGAATATGTCCATCACCCTTGAATCTTTAATTATGGAAAGGAAAGAGGTAGGGTCTTTGGAAAGCTCTCTTTATTGGCTGTCACTAAAATAATGGAGTCTACTATAAGGGATTTGGCCTACTGATGTTTCTCCTTTGGGGCAGAAGATTTTGTCTGGTTTATATGGAACTACCTCACAGGTGTTAGGTTCCTGCCAAGACCTCATAGCCATTAAGTCAATTAACATATCAACTGGAAAGTCCACCCAGGATATAGGTCATGTTATCCCATCAGCCTCAAACAATACTTCCTCATCCTGAGATGGGGATCATCTGAATGAGCTCTTGTCTGGATCATCTCTAAATTTTTTTCAAATGAGGTGTCTTCCAGAGGGGACTGGAGGGAACCCTCTCTACCTCTGTGACAATATAAGAGGTTGGAGATCCCTGTGGGGAATCTAAGTGTTTCCTTTTACTTGACCTCTTTTTGGCATGTTAGGAATTGTGTCACCTGACTCCTCAGAGGACTGTCTCTGATTCTGAGTAGCTGATTTGAGGCCATTGAAGTGATTCTTGCTGATAGATGTCTGCTGACAATAATATGAGAATAGAGAGAGGTCATGAGGTGGAACCACATCTCTCTTGAGTGAAGAAATGGCCCTTTTCAACAGGTGAAATGCCAAACCAACATTAGTGGGATCTGAGGAGACTGCTCTGACTGACAGATCTAACTCTCCCTTCAGAGAAGCAGATACTTCTCCTGGAGGGACCCCCGTGCCCAAGAGAAGTGCATGCCCTATTGAGGGAATTGACAATAAGGATTCAAAAGTGACCATCTCAGGCACCACCAATGGAGATGAGGACAAAGGCCAAGCTGACAGAGCTGAAGATATCAGCCTGAACCTTTGGGTTTGAGACTTGATTGGATCTGATGAAGATGAAGTTGAATGATTTGGAATATATTTGCTGTAGCCAAGGATACATGGTAGATCAGTCCCTGAGTCATAAGATCTGAGAGGAACAATTGCTCTGAATTAATTAGTGCTGAATGATCAATCCATGAGGGAGTGAGAATTGGGGAAATTTTGAAATACCCATTAGCCTTCATAGCTGAAGAAGATGAAACAACTTAATCTGAATCTGCATCTTGAGGAACTTTTGCATTAGATGATCTAAATCAGATTCCAAAGTACTCCTGTAAGATTTGAAGGATCACATGGAAAAAGGTGAGCAGAGCCTGGATGAAGAGAGCTCCAATTTCTCTGAAGGCAAGGACGTCTTTGGAGAATCACGAATAGTGATGAGATTCATGAGCTCCAGATCCAGAGGAGCTGTGTAGGTAGTGGTTTGGCCTCTATGGTCCTGAAACCGTGGAAACTTTGGAGCCAGAAACAGAGCCAAGAGGACACTGAGTGTCTTTGTCATATCTCATTCTTAGTGCTTTGAAGCTATTTCAGAATTCTTTTTATGTTAAGAGACTCCTGGATCTGGTGAGAGGAACCTGGAAAAATCAACATATCCCTGCTCTCCACAGAGGTTATGTGTCTGAAAGAAGTGTACATAGTTTAGGGATAAGTGGGAAACAACCAACCACAAAAAGCACAGGTGATGTAAGTATTTTGAAGGAATATTGTCCACACATAGAACATCTTTTAAAACTACTTTACTTTTCCATTACCAAATGTTAAACACATAACTACTAATATTAATAATTACACAGAACGAACTGTAGGTCATAGAAGTAGAATGCTACAAATTGCACAGTAACTACTTTATCTATATACCTAACTGTCTAAATGTTTGAATATCTTAACTCTGATAAACAGGAAAGGGATAAAGAAGTCTGTGCTGGTAGAATGACAGGAAGAAGGGACTCAGAAAATGCTAAATAACTGCAATGAAATTGAGTTACTGTATGCAAAACCTCAAAAGCCGCAATAATAACTATTACTATTGTAGATGATAATATATATGTCCAATTGACCTACTGCATGTTTTGGAATGTGGGAGGAATCTGCACCATCCAGTGGAAATCCATGTGAATACAGGCAGACTCTGCAAAGAATGCATCCCAGCTGAGAATCAAACCAGGGAACACTATTCACAGTGCCAGTATATATATATATATATATATATATATATATATATATATATATATATATATATGTATATATATATATATATATATATATATATATATATATATATATATATATATATATATTTATATGTATATGATTCAGCGTCAATTTACCTTTTGCTATGGTTTTATTTTGTGTACTTTAACTAAAGAACTTTGTCTAACAAATGCTG